>NC_060138.1:755396478-755697936 GCF_021461385.2 Schistocerca piceifrons
TTAACCGCACGGCCACACCGGCCGGCTCGTAACACAACACATTTATGTCATATTAACACATACAAATACACCTGATGAAGGTTTAAACCTTTAAATTTGTAAGTGGTAGTTTGACCTTTTATTGAAAGTGGCATGTTACATCGTTAAAGCGCAGTCTTCTTCCCTTCCTGTCTCATTTGTCTGCACTAACTGTGCAACATTCTTGCAGTGGCAGGCATTCAAGTTTTCTGCCATCTCGCACATCGTTGTCCTCGGTACACGGTTCTGCACATCTTTCACTGAGGCGTACTTGCAGTTTGGTCTGTGACTAACGTCTACGAGAAATCGCAACGTTTCACGTGCCATTCAGGAGTGCTGGATTTTGTAACGGGACATTCAGCTGATAACCTATCTGCAGCGTTCAAAATCGCTACTGCGAAGAAGACTGGCATATTCAGAGGTTCCAGTGGCACTGCACACATTTGTTGTTTACTTTACTCTGAATTATGTACAACTTAGCGACTTGCTCAGCTCCACACGGGTAACAATATGTATCTCTCGCTCTACGACTTACTTGTCGTAACAATAATAAAGTAAGTACCGAGGAATATTTGTTGTACTGTTAACTACTGCAGAGGGAATTGTGACACACATTACAGCTGTATTTGAAAAACATTACCGCCCTCATCTAGACCTTTCTTTTTTCAGTCATCACTCCTTCCACTGTGTTAACTCCTCCTCCATTTCTTTCTTTTCTTTGTCTGTTGTTTCATCTCTATGTGCGTGATGCAATCAATATTCTCAGTTATCCTTTGTTTTGATGTGTTATCATAACGCTCCTACCAGGACTCATTGCTTATTATTATAACGAATTTAATGAGGACAATTTTTCAGACACATTATTAACTCATCTCTTATCCCATGACAGCCTCTTCAAGCACAGAAACATGCTCACTATGGTCACTTTGCGTAACACCGTGCGTGAGCGTGTCAGGTGCGTATCAGCTGGACCTACTGAAAGGCAAATCGCTCGTTGAAATCCAAATGCTTACTGAAGTTATTGATCGGAATTAATTTAATGCAATTTGATGGTAAAGTGTCCTTGCAGTGAATTCCAAGTATCGATATTTCGATAATTTATATGCTGATTTATCTCATGAGAGGGATCTACTAATTAAGAAATTAAATGTATGGCACTGATGAATCACAATTTTATTATAAGTTATTGTGCGTGCACAGATTAGAAGAAACCATTACAACATTTCACTTAGGAATCACACAGCCAACCGGTTGCAAATAACTGTTTGGTACATTGACCTAGGTTTCAACGCCTCTAAGGATGATAGAATTAAGGCTTTCACGACCGGATGGCATAGCTGCTGGTAAACCTTTCGGCAAGACTCAGCGGAAGAGCGCGTCTGAGGACGTCCACCGCAGTTCTGGACGAAACGTCAGGAAGAGTTTCTTGGACCACGACTTCAGAGTCAGCTGCTGTGGCTGAGCGGTTCTAGGCGCTTCAGTCCGGAACCACGCGGCTGCTACGCTCGCAGGTTCGAATCCTGCCTCGGGCATGGATGTGTGTGATGTACTTAGGTTAGTTAGGTTTAAGTAGTTCTAAGTCTAGGGGACTGATGACGTCAGATGATAAGTCCCATAGTGCTTAGAGCCAGTTTTGAACCACCATCTCACGTCCAAAAAGGTTTACCAGCAGCTACATCTAAAAATGAAATTTCGAGAAACTCTGTGTTCAACAATTTTTTTGTTATGTCTTTGTACTTTGACACAGCCTTAGATACCTGGGATGGTAGAAATCGTACAGTTTTAAACGTGGCTGTGTTCCAGCAACCGTGTATTAGTTTCAACTTAGGAACCACACCTATGTTGAAAGTATGATACCGTTACTGAGAAACAACCATGTTTAAAACTGTATAATTACAACATTTAATTATATGCACTTCAAGAACATTTAACTGATACAACAAATCGACTGCAAGGGAAAGAGCAGTAAGGGTCTGGGAAGGCTGTCTGGTGCCCATATGTACGGCAATGATAAACAGCTTCCTAATTGATTCAATAAGCGTAATGGAGCTGCGTGAATATAGTGAGTGAACAATCGAAAGAAAGAAGAACTACACGTGCGTCACGCATGAGAATTCAGTCACGGTCAGCCTACGTCAATTTACTTGAGTCTAGCAAAGCCCTAACTTTCTTGCGACCTTATCTGCCGAAGCTGCTGTACGATTTAACCGTAAATGTGAGCAGACGTGATGACTGCCGACATGTAGGTGGAGATCACCGAAATTACGACTGTTACCAATGTGGCTGTAGATATCGCCTTCGCATCTCTCCATCTCCAAGTCCAAGATCTATGTTATCAGGAAGGGAATCAACCTGACACTGCATAAGCTGGATTAGAAAGTCAAATGAAGTTATGCCGGGGTAAGATAACATCCGAACACTAACATTCAGTCCATCTATGTCTGTAAGTTTCTCTACGTCAGTCTCCTTCAGTCTGAGTTGGCAGATACTGGCTCAGCCGATGAAGCAAATCAGTCTAAATAACTACCAAGCAAAAAACGCATAACTCAAGCTTGGAGGCAGAGTCTGCAAGGTCATAAAACTTTCGGGCATTCGGGATTTTAAATAACTTACCTGAAAATGTTTTAAAGTTTAACGAATTAGGCTTTTTTGCCTCCAAACATGTTGTAAATGGGTAGCAAATCCACATTTATTGTTAACTAATTTTGATGATTGTACTGCATTGTATGGAACTGGGGACCTAGAAACGACGAAGAGGCTTTGTCCCCGCCGTAGCCCTCAGTGGTTCACAACCCCACAACAGGCTACAGCAGTCCACTCACCCACCGCCGCCCCACACTGAACCCAGGGTTGTTGTGCGGTTCGGCCCCCAGTGGACACCCCTCCCCCTCCCCCCGGGATCGTCTCACACGGGACGAATGTAACACCAATGTTTGCGTGGTTGAGTAATTATGGTGTACGCGTACGTGAAGAAAGTGTTGCGCAGCAATCACCGACATAGTGTAACTGAGGCGGAATAAGGGGAACCAGCCCGCATCCTCAGAGGCAGATGGAAAACCGCCTGAAAACCATCCACAGACTGGGCGGCACACCGGAACTCGACCCTAATCCACCGGGCGGATTCGTGCCAGGGTCGGCACGTCTTCCCGCCCAGAAAGCAGTGCGTTAGACCGCATGGCTAACCGGGCGGTTAATTATGATGATAGTTGATGATGTTTTTTACAAGTTCTCGACATGAAAGCAGCCAGAAATTTTATAGTCCGGCGCGAATGATTTTAACGTTCAAAGCCGTCTCTGACCCACAGCTATTCGCAATTTACCTCGTCAAATCGTTCAGTGGACTTGTTAGAAAGGAGTGCTCGCCAAAATGTCTCATGATATTCACTAAACACGCCACGCGGAGTTTCAATACGACAAGAAAGTTCGTACGCAAACAACTTCCCAACTACGTCATTCACGATGTCCGAACTTTCACCATATCGTTCAAAACTTAAGTCGCTTTGTAACTGCGACACGAGAACCGATAAATAGCAAGATTTCCTTCATGTTGGTACAAATTTTTGTAGCGTGGTTTAACGTTGATGTACACCGTATGAATGTTTCCTAGCGATTCCCAGAAATACAGAACTGTAGTACAAAGCACTGCGCAAAGCGCGGGGAGATACTTAATTCCTATTGGCTGATGATTTAGGCAGCAAATCTGAACAGCTCCACCCTCAAATACTCGCGGTTATCCATAAGTCTTCTAATAGAGTTACAGAAGGCAATTTATAAAATTAATTCTGAATTTACGAAACCAAATTTAATTTAAATAAAACAAAATACGAATTATCCCCAGAAATGAAATGCTGATCAATTTAACACCTAACTTTTCTTCTGGCTACTTTTATACAATAGCATGCACCCTTGAACATATGCTTTATGACTCCACAAGAATATTCTCGCGCATGTATTTCACACCGTTTTTAACAAAAATTTCACGCGTGTTCTCCATACATTCTTTCAGTATTTCCACAATATTCACACAACAAAATATAATTAAATAACAATTTTGAAAGTGGCTACTATTACATCAGCAGTATAGTAATGAAAGCAAAGAAATATGTAGAAAAAGTCTTCTATGAACTAAAACTTTTTAGTTGTAGTTTCAATTGACAGTATAATTTAATACTTCACAATCCCTAGTTTAATTCCGTAGCGCCAGAAAACTTGGAACTCCAGAATGAGATTTCCACTCTGTGACGGAGTGTTCACTGATTTGAAAGTTCCTGGTAAATAAAAACTGTGTGTCGGACTCGAAATTAGGACCTTTGCCTTTCGCAGGCAGGTGCTCTACCAACTAAGCTACCCAAGCACGACTCAGAACACCCCCTCGCAGCTTTACTTCCGCCAGTACCCGGTCGCCTACCTTCCAAACTTAGCAAAAGGTAAAAGTATTGAAGAAGCTGAACTGAGATTTTTGCAGTGTAGTTGTACTGTTACTACAAGTTTATATACGGAATTCGAAAAAGATCGAATAAAGACTACTTCTTTAGATTTATAGGGAGTGCGCATAACGGGCTGTACACACAAGGTAAGCAAACACCCTGACCCAGCGGCCAGTGAAAGTTGCGCTGAGGTGAGAAAAAAAGGACTGCTCTTCTCCCCGTTATATGGTAAGAAACAATCTAAGATTGCTTACTTCTCTGCAGGGTGTAAAAACTCGGAATAATTTGCTACTTTAGAAAGTGAACACTCTCTCAGAAAGTGAAGTTTGCACCGCAGTTCTAGCATCTTTCATGCATGGGATTTTACACTAGAAACATGGCCCAACAGTGAGAAGATTTTTCGTTGCTTTCGCCAACAGTACACCCGTGGTCTAAGGGTGCCGGCACGGTAACTCAGTGTGTTTCGCCCTCTGTAATAAAAAGCTGAGTAAAGGAATCAAAGATCAACGTGATCATACAATGTAAGCTTTCACGGCCGGTACTGTCTTCACTTAAAACTTCCGGGCTGAAAGGCCGTGGTCCAAGTATAAAACTGTCTCCTGACGTTTTATACTTCGACCACGGCCTATCAGCCCGGAAGTTTAAAGTGAAGAAAGATCAACTTGAACGGATGTCCTGTGACGTCCGCCCAGACCAAACGCAACCAACAATAGCGACCAAAAAATGCAAAAAAAGGGATAGTATCTTTGATTCAACGTCTTCGGTCCCGGGTTCGAACCCGGCCGCTGCTTACATTTTGATTAATAATCAGAATTGGCGGCCGAAGACTTCCGGCATAAGAAATCACCCTTCATTCTGCCAACGGCCTTATCAAAGAGGGCGGAGCAGCGGACAGAGGTTCAGGGCACTCTCTTGTCCTAGGGGTGGGAAACTGCCCGTAAAGACGAAAGAATCAGCAATAATCAGCGGCATGAGGATGTAGAAGGTAATGGAAACCACTGCATTAAAGACACGTAATATGTATCCTCAGGAGATGTGGACGGTAAATGAAGAAGTGTCACGATGATCTCTCCATTGGCGAAAGATTCCGGAATAGTCCCCCATTCGGATCTCCGGAAGGGGGCTGCCAAGGGGGAGTTTACCATGAGAAAAAGATTGAATAATCAACGAAAGGATAACGTTCTACGAGTCGCGGCGTGGAGTGTCAGGGGCTTGGACGGTGTAGGGAAACTAGAAAATCTGAAAAGGGAAATGCAAAGGCTTAATCTAAAGGGGTCAGTGAAATGAAGTGGGAACAAGACAAGAATTTCTGGTCAGATGAGTATAGGGTAATATCAACAGCAGCAGAAAATGGTATAACCCCGGGAGTAGGATTAGTTATGAATAGGAAGGTAGGGTAGAGAGTGTGTTACTGTGAACATTTCAGTAACAGAGTAGTTCTTATTAGAATCGACTGCAAACCAACAGCGCGAACGATAGTTGAGGTATACATGCCGACGTCGCAAGCTGAAGATCTGGATATAGAGAAAGTCTTGAGGATATTGAAAGGGTAATACCGTATGTAATAGTCATGGGGGGGACTGGACTGCAATTGTAGGGAAAGGAGAAGAAGAAAAGGTTACAGGAGAGTATGGGCTTGGGACAAGGAATGAAAGAGGAGAAAGACTAATTGAGTTTAGTAGCAAACTTCAGCTAGTAATAGCGAGTACTCTGTTCAGGAATTACACGAGGAGGAGGTATGCGTTGGAAAAGGCCGGGTGATACTGGAAGATTTCAATTAGATTACATCATGGTCAGACAGAGATTCGGAAATCAGATACTGGATTGAAAGGTGTACCCAGGAACAGATACGTCAATTGATCGATGAAACGAAAAAATGCAAAAATGTTCCGGGAAACTCAGGAATACAGAAATACAAGTCACTGAAGAATGAAATAAATAGGAAGTGCAGGAAAGCTAAGACGAAATGGCTGCAGGAAAAATGTGAAGACATCGAAACAGAAATGATTTCCGGAAGGAAAGACTCAGCATACAGGAAAGTCTAAACAACCTTCGGTGACATTAAAAGCAAGGGTGACAACATTAAGAGTTCAACGGGAATTCCACTGTTAAATGCAGAGGAAAGAGCGGATGGGTGGAAAGAATACCTTGCAAGCTCTATGAGGGGAAAGATTTGTCTGATGCGATAGAAAAAGAAACAGGAGTCAGTTTAGAAGAGATAGGGGAGCCAGTATTAGAATCAGAATTTAAAAGAGCTTTGGAAGATCAAATAAAGCAGAAGAAATAGATAACATTCCATCAGAATTTCTAGAATCATTGGGGAAGTGTCAACAAAACGACTATTCACGTTGGTGTGTAGAATGTATGAGTCTGGCGACATACCATCTGACTATCGGGAGAGCATCATCCACACAATTCCGAAGACGCAAGAGCTGACAAGTGCGAGAATTACCGCACAATCAGCTTTACAGCTCATGCATCCAAGTTGCTTACAAGAATAATATACAGAGGAGTAGAAAAGAAAATTGAGGATGCGCTTGTTGACGATCAGTTTGGCTTTAGGAAAGGTAAAGGCACGAGAGCGGCAATTCTGATGTTGCGGTTAATGATGGAAGCAAGAGTAAAGAAAAATCAAGACACGTTCATAGGATTTGTGGACCTGGAAAAAGCGTTCGACAGTGTAAAATGGTGCAAGATGTTCGAAATTTTGAGAAAAGTAGGGGTAAGCTATTTGGAGGGACGGGTCATATACAATATGTACAACAACCTCGAAGAAATAATAAGAGTGGACGACCAAGAACGAAGTGCTCGTATTAACAAGGGTGTAAAACATGGATGTAGCCTTTCGGCCCTATTGTTCAATCTGCACATCGAGGAAGCAATACTGGATATAAAAGAAAGATTCTGGAGTGGTATTAAAATTGAAGGTGAAAGGATATCAATGATACTAGTCGCTGATGACATTGCTATCCTGAGTGAAAGTGAAGAATTACAGATTCTGCTGAATGGAATGAATATTCCAATGAGTCCAGAGTATGGATTAAGAATAAATCGAAGCAGTACGAAGGTAATGAGAAGTAGTAGAAATGAGAACAGCAATAAACTTAGCATCAGGATTGATGGTCACGAAGTAGATGAAGGAATTATGCTACCTATGCAGCTAAATAACCAATGACGGACGGAGCAAGAAGGACATCAAAAGCAGACTAGCATTGGCAAAAAGGGCATTCCTGGCCAAGTGAAGTCTACTACTATCAAATATCAGCCTTAATTTGAGGAAGATATTTCTGAGAATGTACGTCTGGAGTACAGCATTATATGATAGTGAAACTTGGACAGTGGAAAAACCAGAACAGAAGAGAATCGAAGCATTTGAGATGTGGTGCTACAGACGAATGTTGAAAATTAGGTGGGTTGAAAAGGTAAGGAATGAGGAGGTGCTGCGCAGAATCGGAGAGGAAAGGAATACGTGGAAAACGCTGATAAGGAGAAGGGACAGTATGATAGGACATCTGTTGAGAGAATGACTTCCATGATACTAGAGGGAGCTGTAGAGGGCAAAAACTGTAGAGGAAGACAGAGATTGGAACACATCCAGCATATAATTGAGGATGTAGGTTGCAAGTGCTACTCTCAGATGACGAGGTTAGCACAGGAGAGGAATTCGTGGTGGGCCGCATCAAACAAGTCAGAAGGCTGATGACAATATATATATATATATATATATACACTCCTGGAAATGGAAAAAAGAACACATTGACACCGGTGTGTCAGACCCACCATACTTGCTCCGGACACTGCGAGAGGGCTGTACAAGCAATGATCACACGCACGGCACAGCGGACACACCAGGAACCGCTGTGTTGGCCGTCGAATGGCGATAGCTGTGCAGCATTTGTGCACCGCCGCCGTCAGTGTCAGCCAGTTTGCCGTGGCATACGGAGCTCCATCGCAGTCTTTAACACTGGTAGCATGTCGCGACAGCGTGGACGTGAACCATATGTGCAGTTGACGGACTTTGAGCGAGGGCGTTTAGTGGACATGCGGGAGGCCGGGTGGACGTACCGCCGAATTGCTCAACACGTGGGGCGTGAGGTCTCCACAGTACATCGATGTTGTCGCCAGTGGTCGGCGGAAGGTGCACGTGCCCGTCGACCTGGGACCGGACTGCAGCGACGCACGGATGCACGCCAAGACCGTAGGATCCTACGCAGTGCCGTAGGGGACCGCACCGCCACTTCCCAGCAAATTAGGGACACTGTTGCTCCTGGGGTATCGGCGAGGACCATTCGCAACCGTCTCCATGAAGCTGGGCTACGGTCCCGCACACCGTTAGGCCGTCTTCCGCTCACGCCCCAACATCGTGCAGCCCGCCTCCAGTGGTGTCGCGACAGGCGTGAATGGAGGGACGAATGGAGACGTGTCGTCTTCAGCGATGAGAGTCGCTTCTGCCTTGGTGCCAATGATGGTCGTATGCGTGTTTGGCGCCGTGCAGGAGAGCGCCACAATCAGGACTGCATACGACCGAGGCACACAAGGCCAACACCCGGCATCATGGTGTGGGGAGCGATCTCCTACACTGGCCGTACACCACTGGTGATCGTCGAGGGGACACTGAATAGTGCACGGTACATCCAAACCGTCATCGAACCCATCGTTCTACCATTCCTAGACCGGCAAGGGAACTTGCTGTTCCAACAGGACAATGCACGTCCGCATGTATCCCGTGCCACCCAACGTGCTCTAGAAGGTGTAAGTCAACTACCCTGGCCAGCAAGATCTCCGGATCTGTCCCCCATTGAGCATGTTTGGGACTGGATGAAGCGTCGTCTCACGCGGTCTGCACGTCCAGCACGAACGCTGGTCCAACTGAGGCGCCAGGTGGAAATGGCATGGCAAGCCGTTCCACAGGACTACATCCAGCATCTCTACGATCGTCTCCATGGGAGAATAGCAGCCTGCATTGCTGCGTTTCCAGGAGTATATATATATATATATATATATATATATATATATATATATATATATATATATATATATTTGTTACTTTGCCATTTTACTCCCACTATGGACTGCACAAACATAGCTTCCAATCCGGTGTCTGTTAGCCCGCTCTGTTTCGAGAATTCTGGGCCCTGGGCCTCCGTCATGAACGAGCATTTTTGGGCGGCCAGTGATCGGTCCTTTCGCAAAGTGACACTTCGTTTTTCAGGAGTTTTCACGGCGTTTCTTTCTGTCGGAGGGTGGTGAAATTCGTCACATCCCTGCAACAGACGGTGAAAACGAAACATCGATAATTCGTCGGAATGTTTTATTTGCTTTCATATCGGGAGAAAAGACATCTATAAAAATAGGCTCCTCTGCTCCCACCTTACATGAATTCATCGAACACACAACAAAGCTCAAAAGCAGGCCGTGTTTTAGCAGAAGAGCCGAACAGTAAACATGGTCGCTCCCTTGCTTGGGATGAATCGCTACGGCGCCATTATAATGGGGGCGAGTCTGCTCGCATTGTTATTTAGTTGGCAAAAGGTGATCCAGACCGCCACAGTGATGACACACCAGAAAACATTCGTTGGGCGCATACCTGCGGCCTTTGGCGTGGCCCTCGGCCTCTGTCCTTCACCCCTCCGCAACCCTGAGCGGTGCGCCTACACCATCGTACGCCCGTGCGCCGCGCCGGGGAGTTTTTCGGCCCGCTATTCATGTTCCGCTCGCCATTTCACAAACACTGGGTTTCACGAGCGAAATACAACGTCTACGTAAGCCCATATTGTTAATTATGGAAGAAAGTGATCTTTTCTTACAATCATTGCTATTATTCTCTCATTAAATCAGAGAAAGATTCGCTCGAATGAGCGTGATTTGTCGAATTATTAATTGGATTAGCGTATAGAAAGAAAAAGAGAAGAGGCAGGACAGGGAAGGCCTCACGCTTCTGAACTTTTTTTGCCATCAACAGCGTCACACTTTATTATAATGGACAAGAGCGGGGATCTGACTGCTCATTCAACGCAATATAAAGCCAAGTGAAAGGACTATAGACGCCTGAGACACGGTCAAGCCCATCCAGAACAGGATCGTGACACAGGCGAAATACTAGCGCATCTGGACACACCCAAACAACGTAAACATAAATTAATTCTTCCTTCGCCAGAGAAATTACCGTATAATGAAATAACAACTTCGGAGAAATATGAATATGACATCAAAATGTACACGCAAACTCTGCGTTCCATTACGGTGGCAATACGTACGAAAGGACAACTCATCTGCAAGGAACAATTATCAATGAGAAAGAAATCCAGACCGAAAACTTCAAACAACAGATAGTGACCACACACCATAGGGCTGCTGAAAACAACATGAATGCACAAAACGTCACAGTCTTCAGCTGACGAGACACCGCATCATCTAAAACCGGAAACTACGTTAAGAGACAAACACTACAGCTCAGTACATCAAACAGAATTACAAAGCCATGAAGTAAGAAACAAAATAGACTACGATGATATTGAACAGAACTTGCGCCTCAGTGGACTGGAAATTAATGTGCGTGAAATCTTATGGGACTTAACTGCTAAGCTTATCAGTCCCTAAGCCTTTTTTTTTATTGGTCATCAGTCTACTGACTGCTTTGATGCGGCCCGCCACGAATTCCTTTCCTGTGCTAACTTCTTCATCTCAGAGTAGCACTTGCAACCTACGTCCTCAATTATTTGCTTGACGTATTCCAATCTCTGTCTTCCTCTACAGTTTTTGCCCTCTACAGCTCCCTCTAGTACCATGGAAGTCATTCCCTCATGTCTTAGCAGATGTCCTATCATCCTGTCCCTTCTCCTTATCAGTGTTTTCCACATATTCCTTTCCTCTCCGATTCTGCGTAGAACCTCCTCATTCCTTACCTTATCAGTCCACCTAATTTTCAACATTCGTCTATAGCACCACGTCTCAAATGCTTCGATTCTCTTCTGTTCCGATTTTCCCACAGTCCATGTTTCACTACCATACAATGCTGTACTCCAGACGTACATCCTCAGAAATTTCTTCCTCAAATTAAGGCCGGTATTTGATATTAGTAGACCTCTTGGCCAGAAATGCCTTTTTTGCCATAGCGAGTATGCTTTTGATGTCCTCCTTGCTCCGTCCGTCATTGGTTATTTTACTGCCTAGGTAGCAGAATTCCTTAACTTCATTGACTTCGTGACCATCAATCCCGATGTTAAATTTCTCGCTGTTCTCATTTCTACTACTTCTCATTACCTTCGTCTTTCTCCGATTTATTCTCAAACTATACTGTGTACTCATTAGATTGTTCATTCCGTTCAGCAGATCATGTAATTCTTCTTCACTTTCACTCAGGATAGCAATGTCATCAGCGAATCGTATCATTGATATCCTTTCACCTTGTATTTTAATTCCACTCCTGAACCTTTCTTTTATTTCCATCATTGCTTCCTCGATGTACAGATTGAAGAGTAGGGGCGAAAGGCTACAGCCTTGTCTTACACCCTTCTTAATACGAGCACTTCGTTCTTGATCGTCCACTCTTATTATTCCCTCTTGGTTGTTGTACACATTGTATATGACCCGTCTCTCCCTATAGCTTACCCCTACTTTTTTCAGATTCTCGAACAGCTTGCACAATTTTATATTGTCGAACGCTTTTTCCAGGTCGACAAATCCTATGAAAGTGTCTTGATTTTTCTTTAGCCTTGCTTCCATTATTAGCCGTAACGTCAGAATTGCGTCTCTCGTCTCTTTGCTTTTCCTAAAGCCAAACTGATCTTCACCTAGCGCATTCTCAATTTTCTTTTCCATTCTTCTGTATATTATTCTTGTAAGCAGCTTCGATGCATGAGCTGTTAAGCTGATTGTGCGATAATTCTCGCACTAGTCAGCTCTTGCCGTCTTCGGAATTGTGTGGATGATGCTTTTCCCAAAGTCAGATGGTATATCGCCAGACTCATATATTCTACACACCAACGTGAATAGTCGTTTTGTTGCCACTTCCCCCAATGATTTTAGAAATTCTGATGGAATGTTATGTATCCCTTCTGCCTTATTTGACCGTAAGTCCTGCAAAGCTCTTTTAAATTCCGATTCTAATACTGGATCCCCTATCTCTTCTAAATCGACTCCTGTTTCTTCTTCTATCACATCAGACAAATCTTCACCCTCATAGAGGCTTTCAATGTATTCTTTCCACCTATCTGCTCTCTCTTCAGCATTTATCAGTGGAATTCCAGTTGCACTCTTAATGTTACCACCGTTGCTTTTAATGTCACCAAAGGTTGTTTTGACCTTCCTGTATGCTGAGTCTGTCCTTCCGACAATCATATCTTTTTCGATGTCTTCACATTTTTCCTGCAGCCATTTCGTCTTAGCTTTCCTGCACTTCCTATTTATTTCATTCCTCAGCGACTTGTATTTCTGTATTTCTGATTTTCCCGGAACATGCTTGTACTTCCTCCTTTCATCAATCAACTGAAGTATTTCTTCTGTTACCCATGGTTTCTTCGTAGCTACTTTCTTTGTACCTATGTTTTCCTTCCCAACTTCTGTGACGGCCCTTTTTAGAGATGTCCATTCCTCTTCAACTGTACTGCCTACTGCGCTATTCCTTATTGCTATATCTATAGCGTTAGATAACTTCAAACGTATCTCGTCATTCCTGTGTACTTCCGTATCCCACTTTTTTGCGTATTGATTCTTCCTGACTAATGTCTTGAACTTCAGCCTACTCTTCATCACTACTACACTCCTGGAAATTGAAATAAGAACACCGTGAATTCATTGTCCCAGGAAGGGGAAACTTTATTGACACATTCCTGGGGTCAGATACATCACATGATCACACTGACAGAACCACAGGCACATAGACACAGGCAACAGAGCATGCACAATGTCGGCACTAGTACAGTGTATATCCACCTTTCGCAGCAATGCAGGCTGCTATTCTCCCATGGAGACGATCGTAGAGATGCTGGATGTAGTCCTGTGGAACGGCTTGCCATGCCATTTCCACCTGGCGCCTCAGTTGGACCAGCGTTCGTGCTGGACGTGCAGACCGCGTGAGACGACGCTTCATCCAGTCCCAAACATGCTCAATGGGGGACAGATCCGGAGATCTTGCTGGCCAGGGTAGTTGACTTACACCTTCTAGAGCACGTTGGGTGGCACGGGATACATGCGGACGTGCATTGTCCTGTTGGAACAGCAAGTTCCCTTGCCGGTCTAGGAATGGTAGAACGATGGGTTCGATGACGGTTTGGATGTACCGTGCACTATTCAGTGTCCCCTCGACGATCACCAGTGGTGTACGGCCAGTGTAGGAGATCGCTCCCCACACCATGATGCCGGGTGTTGGCCCTGTGTGCCTCGGTCGTATGCAGTCCTGATTGTGGCGCTCACCTGCACGGCGCCAAACACGCATACGACCATCATTGGCACCAAGGCAGAAGCGACTCTCATCGCTGAAGACGACACGTCTCCATTCGTCCCTCCATTCACGCCTGTCGCGACACCACTGGAGGCGGGCTGCACGATGTTGGGGCGTGAGCGGAAGACGGCCTAACGGTGTGCGGGACCGTAGCCCAGCTTCATGGAGACGGTTGCGAATGGTCCTCGCCGATACCCCTGGAGCAACAGTGTCCCTAATTTGCTGGGAAGTGGC
This sequence comes from Schistocerca piceifrons, assembly GCF_021461385.2. Taxonomy (NCBI): domain Eukaryota; kingdom Metazoa; phylum Arthropoda; class Insecta; order Orthoptera; family Acrididae; genus Schistocerca; species Schistocerca piceifrons. Next base: position 755,410,600 of record NC_060138.1, read on the forward strand.
GGTGCGGTCCCCTACGGCACTGCGTAGGATCCTACGGTCTTGGCGTGCATCCGTGCGTCGCTGCGGTCCGGTCCCAGGTCGACGGGCACGTGCACCTTCCGCCGACCACTGGTGACAACATCGATGTACTGTGGAGACCTCACGCCCCACGTGTTGAGCAATTCGGCGGTACGTCCACCCGACCTCCCGCATGCCCACTATACGCCCTCGCTCAAAGTCCGTCAACTGCACATACGGTTCTCGTCCACGCTGTCGCGGCATGCTACCAGTGTTAAAGACTGCGATGGAGCTCCGTATGCCACGGCAAACTGGCTGACACTGACGGCGGCGGTGCACAAATGCTGTGCAGCTAGCGCCATTCGACGGCCAACACCGCGGTTCCTGGTGTGTCCGCTGTGCCGTGCATGTAATCATTGCTTGTACAGCCCTCTCGCAGTGTCCGGAGCAAGTATGGTGGGTCTGACACACCGGTGTCAATGTGTTCTTTTTTCCATTTCCAGGAGTGTATATTGTGATCTGAGTCCATATCTGCTCCTGGTTACGCCTTACAACCCAGTATCTGATTTCGGAATCTCTGTCTGACCATGATGTAATCTAATTGATATCTTCTCGTATCTACCGGCCTTTTCCAAGTATACCTCTTCCTCTTGTGATTCTTGAACAGGGTATTCGCTATTACTAGCTGAAACTTGTTACAGAACTCAGTTAGTCTCGTCTTTCATTCCTTGTCCCAAGCCCATATTCATTCCTTGTCCCAAGCCCATATTCTCCTGTAACCTTTTCTTCTACTCCTTCCCCTACAACTGCATTCCAGTCGCCCATGACTATTAGATTTTCGTCCCCCTTTACATACTGCATTACCCTTTCAATATCCTCATACACTTTCTCTATCTGTTCATCTTCAGCTTGCGACGTCGGCATGTATACCTGAACTATCGTTGTCGGTTTTGGTCTGCTGTCGAATCTGATTAGAACAACCCGATCACTGAACTGCCCTACCTTCCTATTCATAACGAATCCTAGACCTGTTATACCATTTTCTGCTGCTGTTGATATTACCCGATACTCATCTGACCAGAAATCCTTGTCTTCCTTCCACTTCACTTCACTGACCCCTACTATATGTAGTTTGAGCCTTTGCATTTCCATTTTCAGATTTTCTAATTTCCCTACCACGTTCAAGCTTCTGACATTCCACGCCCCGACTCGTAGAACGTTATCCTTTCGAAGATTATTCAATCTTTTTCTCATGGTAACCTCCCCCTTGGCAGTCCCCTCCCGGAGATCCGAATGGGGGACTATTCCGGAATCTTTTGCCAATGGAGAGATCATCATGGCACTTCTTCAATTGCAGGCCACATGTCCTGTGGATACACGTTACGTGTCTTCAATGCAGTGGTTTCCATTGCCTTCTGCATCCTCATGTCGTTGATCATTGCTGATTCTTCCGCTTTTAGGGGCAATTTCCCACCCCTAGGACAAGAGAGTGCCATGAACCTCTATCCGCTCCTCCGCCCTCTTTGACAAGGCCGTTGGCAGAATGAGGCTGACTCCTTATGCCGGAAGTCTTCGGCCGCCAATGCTGATTATTTATCAAAATTGAGGCAGTGGCGGGGATCGAACCCGGGACCGAAAACGTTTTGATTATGAATCAAAGACGCTAACCCTAGACCACGGGTAGACCTAACCTCACACACTGCTTAACTTAAATTATCCTAGGGACAAACAGACACATCCATGCCGCAGGGAGGACTCGAACCTCCGCCGGGAACAGCCGCACAGTCCAAGACTGCAGCGCCTAGACTGCACGGCTAATCCCGCGCGGCTGGACTGGAAAAGAAAGGAGTTTTTCAAACTGCACTAAAACTGGCAACCAGAGTAAATCAACCATGGGGCGAGACTATATGCTACCCAACGACTGAACAAATAGAGAGAATGATTCTACGAACCGAAAATCCATCAATAGATAAGCTCGAGGTCTGTAACCCTTTGCGCAAATCACGTGAGTGAATAAATGAAGATCTTAACCTTAACAATGTCTAGAAGGACCTGGTAAGGGTGCATGGACGTGCGTACTTCGATTACAAGCAGAGAGGCCCTAAGTTCTTTGTTTTTACTAAATTTACATGGTGAAAGTCTCGCAGCTAAACTGTATGGGTAGCACGACGGTGGACGCAGAGCTTGGTAGAATGGTGAACGAGGTATGCCTGGACATATTGTGTCTTACAAGAAACGTCCACACGAGGTGGACGAATTCCAGGCCTTCCGAGGCAGTACGTGCAAGTCACAGGCACAAACAAGTCCAAGGCCAAGGCCAATCTTTATAGTTACTCTAATTTAACAGGAACACAAGGAACGCAATTGTGCACGGAACATACGGTTACAGTCGAAATAACTTCAGGTGGGGACACGTGGATCGTCTCGTCGATCTACGCCCATTACTCATTTGATATAGAGCCTTTTACTGATTGTTCGATTTGCAAATGGCAGACTACTAGTTACCTTAACAGACATAAATGCTAGGTCAGCCCTATTGCACTCTGTCAGAACGGACGCTAGAGAACAAATAATAGTGGACGCTTTATACGAATGTAATCTTTTCGTTTTAAACAAATCAGGCCAGCCGCCAACTTACCACGCAAATAGTGGAGTAGGCAGCAACGTAGACATTTCTCTGGCAAACAACGTATCGTTAATACAGGTGGCGAACTAGCAGGTGTTCGATAAGAGAATACTCAGTGATCATAATTCAATAATTATATACACTAAAACAAACACAGAAACAGATACAAAGACGTATGTATCACCGTCCCCTTTCCTCTCGAGCAAGTTGCATTGGCAATACACGAAATAAAGAACAAAAAGTCGCTGCAGTTATGGACTGTGCGGCTGGTCCTCCCTCGGGCATGGGTGTGTGTGTTTGTCCTTAGGATAATTTAGGTTAAGTAGTGTGAAGCTTAGGGACTGATGTGTGTGCTTGTCCTTAGGGTAATTTAGATTAAGTAGTGTGAAGCTTAGGGAATGATGACCCTAGCAGTTAAGTCCCATAAGATTTCACACACATTTGAACTTTTTTTTAACAAAAAGGCTCTAATGGAATCCACTCCGAAACGATCAAGCGAGCTGCCCCACTTATCGTACGATACCTGATACTGAATGATTTTCTACTAGATGAACGTATACTGAATATAGGGAAGATAGCAAATGAAGTTATAATCAAGAAAGCAGAAGACAAAGACCCGAATGACCCTAAGACAAACAGACCATGTGCCTCATTAACATTCTGGCGAAGGTACAGGAGGGATTGCTGTGCGACAGACTTCAGTCGCACAGGCAGCTCTTCGGCCTTAGCCCACATCAGCTTGGTTTTCGACCACATAAATCCATCGACGACGTAGTAAACAGGCCCATAGAAATGAAACGGGCAATACTTGGCAAATACGTAGTTGCAATCCTAAGTGACGTAGCTGGTGATTTCGACAGCCTTTGGTGGCCGGCGCTGTTTGCAAGACTTAGAGATGAATATCCCGCTGGTTCTATACAACAGCCTCAGACATTATTGTAAAAACAGGATAATGGAATGGAAGATTGATCGCCAAAAGGTTATACAAAGGGGTTGTCCGCAACGGTGTATGTGCATATCGATTTTCTGGGACATAGCCATAGAACCACTACTGATTGCACTAGAAGACAATGACATTGCAAACGGAGTGGTTGTGTACGCAGATGACCTTGTGGTCAAGGCATCTGCAAACTCCAGGTTCCAATTACAGAGTAAAGCCACGAGGCTCCTCGCGTTCATTGGTGAATGGTGCTCGAACAACAAGCCCACAATAGCAACTAACGAAACTGTTTACTTACTTCTAAGAGGAACACTGAAAAGAAATCCGGTTATAAAGTTAAACAACTATAAAAAGGAAAGCTATGACAAGGTACCTCGGCATTTATGTTGACGACCATTTACACTTTAACGAACACGCCGGATTGGCAATTAACAAAGCGACGAAACTCATGCGAGACTGAATACTACATAGTACAGACTACCCCCTGTAGACAATGAGGATATATTACACAGCGCTCTTTGAGTCAATAACTTGTTTTGCGGCTAGTGCTTGGGCACATCGATTATGCTTACGTGCGCATAAAACTATTGTGAGGCGCAGCCGGAAACGTGTTCTCTCGGGAGCTTTCGGCACGACCTCGATTGAGGCAATGTGTGTAGTACAGGGAATCTTCGCTATAGATGTTACAATTCGCCACAGAGTACCAGTGTTCTGGCTGAAGAGGGGAAGACATGACAAAATAACAGAAACATCTGGACAAGACATAACCGAGAATTGGAAATTCAACAAGTACAGAAATGGTACATGACAGTCAGAATGGGACTCAGCTGATAAGGGAAGACGAGTCTACTCTTTCTTCCTCAGTATCCGAGAGACGATGAATTTGAAATCCAACACGCAGCATGATGCACTTTCTCACGAGCCACGGCCCGTATCCTGTGCATCTCCACAGGTTTGGCCTGTTTGGTTCTTCTTATAAAATAGAGGCAAATTCAGGTAATGATGATGGAAGTGCGTCGTGGTCATGCACCCTTGTGTCCAAAGTAGACCACAAAGGCTCAACAGTATTGATATCTGATGATCACGGTGGCCAGTCAAAATCTAACAACTCAGCCTCGTGCTTCCAGAGCAGTCTTGGATGATACAAACTGTGCGAACAGGGACACTGTCGTCTTGGAATGCGGCATAGGTTTGGCTTTGGGGAGCAAACATTGTACCATCGGACCGAAGTTATCAGTCATATGGTCACATAATCCTTCGCAGTAATTCTACCTTGTGTAGTACCCATGAGTCCGAGGGAATCGTTCTCGAACTCCACCCATGTTTCACTCTTGGGACGTAAACTCGGCCAGAAGTTGGAACCAGCGTGAAACGAGACTCATCCGACCCAAACGACTCTCTTTCATTGCTCCATGGTCCAGGTTTTATGCCTCCGACACCCTATTTTCCTGTTACGAACATTGGCATCACTGATGAGTGGTTTTGAAAAACCGGCTCACCCTGTTCCCTGTTTACGGAGCTCCTTTCGTGTCGTTTTGGTGCTGAAGGGGTTCGCGAGTGCGACATTCAGTTCTGCAGTGACTTTTGCAGCTGTCACAGTCTTTTTCAGTGATCGTTCTTCACAATCAATTAATACACACTTTCGTCCGCATTGTTATTAGCGGATGATGTTTTTCCGCTTTCCCTGTAAGTGGTGTACATTTTCGATGTGGTGCATCTTGAGAAATCAAACACTTCGGCTATTTTGGTAGCGGAAGCAACAACCACACGAACACCAACAATTTGCCCACGTTTGAATTTACTTAGTTTCGACGTAATGCATTCACAACTAGACAGAACATCTTTATGACCACGACTGGCATGGCAAAGAATTGAGGACATTGCTCGGAAACCGTTCGTGGCCGAAAACAACTTCGCAACTTGCAGGCTTCACTAGCGTCTGAATTTGTGTTCAAGCATGAACTTCTCGATATGTTTCGATATTCGTGTCCAGCCCCTGTATCAGTGCACCGTAATTGTTCTGGTGTGATGTTTAGTATCACATAAAAATTAATGTCAGTTGGTACATACTTGGTCCGAATGACTATTCGCATAGTATCATATATTTCTTTACGTAAGTAATCTCTTTTTGTTAGCTTCTAGTTCTATTCACTTCCTTTTCCTTTTTTTTATGTAATTACTTTACACACAGTGAAAGCTGATGTGACAGTTGAATGATTGTCATCGCAGACAGAATCCTTAAAAAATAAGAGTGGTTCAACTGTGCGTTGATTTTAGCACAAAAACACAAAGCTGCTTCCTTACTCTTATCGCGCTAATGATAAGATGGTTAAAAAAGCATGTAACAGTTTTGATATGTTTTGACATCATATTTTTCCTCAAAGATGTCAAATACGGCGCAATACTGACGAAGGGTACAAAGATGGAGTACTTCGAGTCTTTTGCACAGCCAGTTGTATTAAGATTAGACAAGGAACCTGTCTTTGGCGGAAAAAGTGAGAGGAAAATTCAAACAGAAACCTTTTATGTTATTACAGGGTGTTTCAAAAATGACCGGTATATTTGAAACGGCAATAAAAACTAAACGAGCAGCGATAGAAATACACCGTTTGTTGCAATATGCTTGGGACAACAGTACATTTTCAGGCGGACAAACTTTCGAAATTACAGTAGTTACAATTTTCAACAACAGATGGCGCTGCAAGTGATGTGAAAGATATAGAAGACAACGCAGTCTGTGGGTGCGCCATTCTGTATGTCGTCTTTCTGCTGTAAGCGTGTGCTGTTCACAACGTGCAAGTGTGCTGTAGACAACATGGTTTATTCCTCAGAACAGAGGATTTTTCTGATGTTGGAATTCCACCGCCTAGAACACAGTGTTGTTGCAACAAGACGAAGTTTTCAACGGAGGTTTAATGTAACCAAAGGACCGAAAAGCGATACAATAAAGGATCTGTTTGAAAAATTTCAACGGACTGGGAACGTGACGGATGAACGTGCTGGAAAGGTAGGGCGACCGCGTACGGTAACCACAGAGGGCAACGCGCAGCTAGTGCAGCAGGTGATCCAACAGCGGCCTCGGGTTTCCGTTCGCCGTGTTGCAGCTGCGGTCCAAATGACGCCAACCTCCACGGATCGTCTCATGCGCCAGAGTTTACACCTCTATCCATATAAAATTCAAACGCGGCAACCCCTCAGCGCCGCTACCATTGCTGCACGAGAGACATTCGCTAACGATATAGTGCACAGGATTGATGACGGCGATATGCATGTGGGCAGCATTTGGTTTACTGACGAAGCTTATTTTTACCTGGACAGCTTCGTCAATAAACAGAACTGGCGCATATGGGGAACCGAAAAGCCCCATGTTGCAGTCCCATCGTCCCTGCATCCTCAAAAAGTACTGGTCTGGGCCGCCATTTCTTCCAAAGGAATCATTGGCCCATTTTTCAGATCCGAAACGATTACTGCATCACGCTATCTGGACATTCTTCGTGAATTTGTGGCGGTACAAACTGCCTTAGACGACACTGCGAACACCTCGTGGTTTATGCAAGATGGTGCCCGGCCACATCGCACGGCCGACGTCTTTAATTCCCTGAATGAATATTTCGATGATCGTGTGATTGCTTTGGGCTATCCGAAACATACAGGAGGCGGCGTGGATTGGCCTCCCTATTCGCCAGACATGATCCCCTGTGACTTCTTTCTGTGGGGACACTTGAAAGACCAGGTGTACCGCCAGAATCCAGAAACAATTGAACAGCTGAAGCAGTACATCTCATCTGCATGTGAAGCCATTCCGCCAGACACGTTGTCAAAGGTTTCGGGTAATTTCATTCAGAGACTACGCCATATTATTGCTACGCATGGTGGATATGTGGAAAATATCTTACTATAGAGTTTCCCAGACCGCAGCGCCATCTCTTGTTGAAAATTGTAACTACTGTAATTTCGAAAGTTTGTCTGCCTGAAAATGTACTGTTGTCCCAAGCATATTGCAACAAACGGTGTATTTCTATTGCTGCTCGTTTAGTTTTTATTGCCGTTTCAAATATACCGGTCATTTTTGAAACATCCTGTATATAAACCATTACAGTGTTGTATTTCTTACTAAATAAGTTTGAAATATTTTATTTTAGAGAAAGGAAGTAAATAATATTTTTGTACTCTTCTGAACTACGCGAGGATCTAAATTATTAACCAAACTATTGCCAGGTTGAAAGAGGTCACTGAGAGCATTTTTTGATGGGGGCGGCGAGTGGTGGAAGAGTCGCAAGAGCGGGTGCTTCGGGAAACACAAGCAGGCAGCATGTTGCCAGACGCAAAGCATCGCCACTGCGAGTGGGCAGAAGACGGGGATGCAGGTTCAGACAGCAGGCGTTCATCAGCGTGGTCCGGTGAAGGAGGACACGGCACCCAGCTCCACCTGACGTAGCCATCATAGTCGACGATACTTAGTGCATGGATTAGATGAGTTAGAAAAGGAGGTTGCGCTAAGGTTTGTCCATTTTTAATCGTCTGGCAGCTGTCACTTTAAACAGTTGCTCTGAACTTAGGTTATTGCTGTGAAATGTAAGTTCTGTATCTCAATAAGAAGCTAAATACCTGTTCCTATCATTAATTGCCTATCTAAAAGCACTCAGCAGAGAATCCTCTAATGTCTAAATATTTTTACCCTTAATGGTTTCGGACAAACTGGAAAAGAGCTGTATTAACAGGTACTCATTAACTTGTAAACTAGGTGTATACTCTGATCAGCCAGAACATTATAACCAGCGACGTACTACCATGTAAACCCGTCGAGGCGATAGCAGCGTCACCTGGTGAGGAATGGCTGCTAGTCAGACAATAAGCCGTGTGCCGGCTCTCAACATATATCGCGCTGTTAAGATTGTTCTGAGTCCTTCCATTCTATTGTTAATTGATTCTTTCATATTTATCGTTATGCTGCGTACGATTCTGTTGAGATTCCCCTCTGGCGGTGTGTCTGAGCTGATCGATCTTCGAGTCGTTGCTTCCTGTTAGCCCTGTGTAAGGGAATAAGATCTTTGGGGGGATGGCCGGTTGGTTGCCTAGCGGTGACGAGTCGGTCGGTCGGTTTTTAAAATCGGGAATTAGAGAATATCGCTGGATGAGACCGCGGCGTGGCGTGGCGGTGGAGAGTTGGCTGTTGTTCCGAGAAGCCGCGTGGTCTATCCTGGCGGCGCGAGACGTGTGGGCCGAGTTGACGGGACAAGGCTGTAAGCTCTTGCTGTGAACACCCGGGGGGGGGGGGGGGGGGCACGGCTGTAGTTCCGAGTCACTACTTGGTGGGAGCGGCAACGGATGTCTTTAAATTTTCCGTCTGGAGGCAGGAATGATGGACTAGTAACTCGCCTAACCTGAGGAGTGGTATTTCGCCGCCGTGGGTGCAGAGAAGACGAGGGCTCCTTTGACAGAGGGCGTAGCTGCGTGACTGTGCCCAGTTGGGTACGCTGGCGACGTGGACACGGTCGGGTGTGAGGAACCTTTGCATCGGAGTCCACCTGCTGTCTCTCTGATAAACTGCAAGTTGAGTTGGTTAAAGGTTTAGATGTTAATTGAAGAATTTTGATTTGTGCAACCAGCGTCTTTTCTGCTTTGTGGCCTCCTGCGTTCGGGTTTCCTGTCCCTGTCGCCGGTGTATTTATAGACAGTGATCTTTTCCGCTTCATATTAGTACTGCCCGGTAGGAAGTGTATTTTTGGGCAGGGATTATTGTTTTAGATTACATTTTTTCTGCCTTGTGGCCTCCTGGGTTCGGATTTCCTGTCCCTGTCGCCGGTGTAATTATAGACATTGATATTTTGACTTCTTATTAGTACTGCCTGGGAGGAAGTGTATATTTGAGCAGGGATTATGGTTCCTGATTTGATTCCTCCTCCTCTGGCCTCGCGGGAGTCGACGTGACTGCTGAATTTGAGGCGTTGTGGGTCTGTTAGTCCGCTTCTAGCCTGAGCATACTTCGGGAGACAATTGTGGCCGCCCTTACACCCGGTCGGTTAATTATTTGTATCCCAGGACATTTTGGTAGGCAGGACATGGTATTAAAGTTGTTAGTTACTGTAAAATGTTAAATGGTTGTATTTTCCTCTGATTGTTTTTGGCCACTGTTTAAAAAGGTTAAGTTTGCCTTTCATTGGTGGGCTTTTTAAAATTACGTGGCTTTAAAATTGTTAGTTATTGTAAAAGGTGAATGACTGTATCTTTACTTTGATTGTTTTAATCTACTTGGCACCCTTTGAAAATACTAGTTCTGCCTCCCTGCTAGCGAGCCCTTGTAATTCAATATCTTGTGGTGCCAAAATGTAAAAGAAGTGGCTCGCTACATGTTAGGTAGCGAAAATGTGTGCAAATTGGTGTTTTGTTTCATTACTTGGAAAGTTTTAATTTTGTTATTAAATGCTTTATCAAAGTCTGTTTTGAGTAAAATGGCTTGGCTATTAACGGTAAAGTAAAGTTTTTTAGCTTCATTACTTTGAAAATTTTGATTTGTTATGAAAAGTTTTATCAAAGCCGGTTTTAAGTGAAATGGCTTGGCCGCTAACCGTAAAGTAAATTGTTTTGAAAAGGCACTCATGCCTGCTGGCTTTTTTCGATCTGTTCCTGGTCAAGTGGTATAGAAATGACTTTTAATGTTTGAAGTAATCAATAAAGAAATTGTAAATTGCAACTCAACAGTAACCAACTAATTTTGGCCCCGTTTCCCAACTGGGGTTTTTCCTTGATTAATCGTAACACCCGTCTCAGACACGATCACGGTGCATGTAGCATCATTGAGGGTACTGTTCGTGTGTAGAATGGGGAAGGTGCGCGATATATCCGAGTTCCACCGAGGACAGATTGCGATGGCCTGGAGGCTCGGCACGAGCATTTCGGAAACTGCAGGGCTTGTCGTGTGCTTGAGAAGTGCTGTGGTGAGTGTATTCAACACGTGTCGAAACTAAAGTGAAACCACATCCAGACGTCATGACATTGGACGGGCACCCTTCATTATAGATGTCGGATGCCATAGACTGGGCAGACTGGTAAAACAGAACAGGCTGCGAACTGTGGCGGAATTAACATCAGACTTTAATGTTAGTCAGAGTATAAGTGTGTCTGAGCACAACGGTGCACCGAACACTCCGAACGATGGGCCTCTGCAGTCGACGATCCTTGCAAGTGCCAGTGTTAACACCACGACATCGGCAACTACGACTGAAATGAGCACGTGGCCATCGGCACTTCAAGTTGCGCAATGACAGAGCGTTATATGGTGATGAATACCGATACCTTCTTCATCATGCCGATGGGAGGGCGCGAATCCTTCGTCCTCCGGGGGAACATCTCCTTGTCGCCTCTACTGTGGGACAGAGACAAGCTGGTGGCGGTTCTACTCCGGGGAACATTAGCGTGCGTATCCATGGGTGCACTGGAGCTCGTGTAAGGCACGATGACGGCCATGGAATATCGTACACTGGTTGCAGACCAGGTACATCCCTTCATAACAATCATGTTTCCTGACGGCAGTGGCATTGTGCAACGAGATAATGCATCGTGCCACAAGGCCAGGAGTGTGATGTAGTGGTTCAAGGGACACAGTGGCGACTTCCATTGGATGTGATGACGCTCCCCCCCCCCCCCCCAACTCGCTAGATCTGAACCCACTGAACACATCTGGGATGTTACTGAACGTGGCGTCAGAGCTCATCGTTCCCGTTCCCGGAAAGTATGGGAATTAGGTAACTAGAGTGTTCAGATGTGGTGGCAACTCCCTCCAGCGACCTACCTAGGCCTCATTGCTTTCATGCCACGATGCGTAGCCGTTGTTATCTGTGCTAAAGGTGGACGTACCGGCTGTTAGATAGGTGGTCATAATGTTCTGTCTGATCAGTGTATACTGATGATCGAAAACCGTATGACCACCTGCTAAATAGGGTGTTAATTCACCCCTCGAACGCAATACAACAGCAATTCTGTGTGGCATGGGTTCGACAAATCTTGTTTCCAGATGAGCACGCACAGAGCTCTCATTTCTTGTAAATTACAGCACTGTGATTTGTGGGCTCGAATCTGGGCCTGACTGGATCTAAGATGTCTTCTTGTATTTCACATGGTTCATGTTTGGCGAATTTGGTGCCCAGGGTATCACTTATACTGTTGGGAGGTGGAATAACCTTCAGGAGAAACATCAAGCTTGAAGAGATGGAAGTGGTCCTCTATAATTTCCATGTAGCCCACCATTGTCATGGTACATTCTATTACAACGACAGTTCCCATGGACGCCCAGGTGAATAGTCACCACAGCAAAGTACTTTCCCCACAATTTGTGCTCGTGGCGTCGTCTATATTTTGAGCAACCGTCCGCCTCGATGAGGGGCATATGGATAGGACAATCGATCTGAAGTAATAAAAAACGTAATTCAAACAGCCAGCCGAAACGTTTCCATTGACTGACGGTCCAATCACAATAATCCTGTGCCTACTGCAACTGTAACTGTCGTCGTTGGGACAACGTGGGAACACGCAGGGTCCCATCTGCGGAACCCCGTGTTCAACAATGTGCCCTGAACAGTGTGCTCTGAAACACTTGAGCCTGTACCATCAAGGTACTCTGTCTTCAGGTTTGCTATAGATCAGAGAGCGGGCAAGCCTCGAGCTCCATGTTTGTGATGAGGAACGTATGTCTAACACCTTGTAGCCTACTCGTGGATTCACCATCCTTCAACAAATTTCCATAAATGCTCATGAAACTAGCACATGAATAGTTGAATAGCTTCGCTCTCTTCGAGATGTTAGTTCCAAGTGCTGGGCCTTAGCTATTTTACTTTGTGACAGTCTCTTATGTCAGTGGATTTCACCATCTGCGGCTTTCTTGTCCCTAGAATGATTCACTATTGTTCTCTGCTCCGCTTACAACGCCACCAGGCGGACTCCAATCTCGCTTAGGCCAGTGGCCGTTAAGGTGCGGTTCATTAGCATAGCTGCTTTACACGAAACAAAAGCACTATTGATGAATTTAACGATTTCATTTCTGTATGAGCAAAATGTGGAGCACTGAATAAGTAGAGTTTTGATGATGATAGTAATGAATCCGTAGAAATGCAAAATGTAGATCTCACAGAAGTATCGATAGATGAAGAACTCTTTGCTTCAATCTCAGCTCCCGAATCTGCAGCAACAAACCTTCATAATATAACACCTAGAATCCTGAAGTTAATTTTGGAAGTGTGTTTTAAACAGATAACCAAATGTATTGGAACTCTGTAGTCTAAATTTTAGACAGAGGAAGGGAGGAAGAATGAAGCCAGGACAGGACTGACAGGGAGAAGGGGAGATGACCAGGAAGGGGTCGCAGGAAATGGGAAGTCAGAGGGAGTAGGTGATGGGCAGAGAGGAGAGGAGACAAAGAGGAGTGGATGATGAACTAAGCAGGGAGTGGGGCGAGGAGGGGGGGGGGGCAGACAGTGAGACTGGGGGAGATGAACAGAGGTGGGAGAATGAGTAGAAAGAGATATGAGGGGAAAGAGGGTATGGACTGAGAGAGGAAGCAGAAGGGGATGGATAGGCTGAGAGAGGGAATGAGGCAATGGGCAAATGGTGATAGGGATATGCACAGAAATGGGGGAGGAGATGAAGAGAAGCAGTGATTAGGAGGAGGAGGAGGAAGAGGAGGAGGAGATGGACAGAGTCATGGGGGAGGAGAAGGTGGAAAATGAGAGATGGGGCTGAGGAAACAGATAGGAATAGGGAGAATATTAGATATTTAGGGAGAGGGGGCAATAAGAGATGGACCTGGAGAGCTAGGAGGAGGAGATGAGGAGAGAAGGGGGGGGGGGGAGTAGAAGGTGGAGAGAGAGGGGAGCAGGAGATATGTGGAGTGGGAGGTGAGGAGACGGGCAGAGAGCGATGGACAAATAGCTAAAAGGTGGGAGGCGACAGGCAGAGAGGCAGAAGGGCTGTAGGAAGAGATTGATAGAGTGTGCAGATGCACAAGAATAGAAGGAGGGGGACAGAGAGAGAGAAGTAGGAAGTGATAGACAGAGAGAAGGGGGGAGGAGGCGATGGGCAGAGAGAGGAGGGAGGAGAGGTATGTGCAGGAGGCATGCAGAGGATGGAAGGAGTAGTCTACAGGGGAAAAAGAAAGCGGCCATGAGAAAGCAGCCAGATGAGAGCGAGGATATGGAAGATGGAGAGTGTGTGAGGAGACAGGTGGAAAGAGAACAAGTTGTAAGGAGGTATATGCAATATGAAGTACATAAATACTCAGGCAAATCTGTGGTATTCAGCAAATATATACAGAATAACGGGAATGTTTGAAATGAGTAGTGGTAGCTATGGGCAGTTGGCAGCACTGCGGGTTCGTGACAATTAGAGAGTAAACAGTCCGCCATTTCATTAATCATGGATCAGTGGAACGTACAACAGTGTGCGATAGCCATAAAATATTTTATAAAAACAATAATAGTTTGGTAGCGGCGCAGAGGTAGTTTCGACCTTTTTTATAATTTAGGACGTCATGATGCTGTACCGTCGAAACCGCGATAAAATGTTGGATTAATAACTTTGAAGAGACTGGATCTTCCCTCAAGAAGAAATCAAAACGACGACTAAGAAGTGTGCGTTTTCCAGCAAACATTGATGTTGTACGCGAGTTTGTCTTACGGAGCCCACGGCGTTCAATTCGTAAGCAAGCAGCAGCGATTGGAATGTCCCGGGAGAGTTTTCGTAGAATTCTTCATCTTGATTTGAAATTTCATCCATACAAACTACAGATGAAGCAACAATTGAAGGACAACGATTATCTGTTACGATTAGGATTCTGTCAACAAATGATAACAAAAATAAACAATGACGATGAATTTCTGAACAAGTTGTGAATATCAGATGAGGCACATTTTCATCTCACAGGTTATGTGAATAAACAGAACTACCGTTACTGGGCAGACACAAATCCTAATTACGTTTATGAGCGCCCTTTACACGCTGGTAAAGTGACATTAGGGTGTAGTGTTCCATCACATGGGATTATCGGACCACATTTTTTTCACAAATGAACAGGAAAACACAAAAACTGTCAATACTGATCGTTACGTGGGTTCACTGAATGCAAGGGAAAAGCGGCTAGAGGACACTATGCTCAGCTGTTGACGCAGCGACGACAACCACATCATAGTAGTTTTGGATCTCTACACAGGCGTCCACTATAAACCGGATCCTTTCATATTACTACGTTTTGGTGATTGCGTACTATAGGCTTTTTCACCGCCCACGAATAACCTGGTCTGCCAACTTGATGTTAAAGTGTTTTCACGGAAACAAAGATAATTCTGTTAACAAGTTTACGTTACTACTCCTCAAAGATCCACCTGAGATCACAGGTTCCTTATACAAAATTACTCAGAAAGTTTCCCAGAACAAACTATGATTTTTTTTGGCGAAGTTCTGTTTCGCGCTCTATACTATATAACTTGGGAAGACACAATCTGAAGATTTAATTACGGCTAACATGAAGAGGTGCCATTTTAATTTTAAGAACTGGGAGAGTTCTGTTCTCTACTGTTCATCCTAGAGATCACTAATCCATCACGGGGTACCTGTTTATGAAGGAAACACCCGACAAACAGCGACTGAAAAGAGGCAGCGTAGAAAAGAAAAGGAGCTGGTGACACGAAATGATGGGAGCCGTTCCACTTGGGATCACCTGCCATCACTGTGGCAAACTGTGCAACTCTAGCATCGCACTGTACAGTCGCCTCCGTACCCACACAGATGACTGCAAGACAAACCTGTGCTATGAAGATACATATTATTAATCATATCAAGTAACGTGACTAATAAGTAAAATCCAACTTCTGCGCATCTTGAGCGAAGAAATGCGTTGGAAACTAATTTTGTCTTTGGTGATGCAATGCTGCAACAGCCTAAGAATTATTACACGCACCAAGTGTATTGTACGTTTACATATTTTGTGACAAGCGGTTATTACCTCATAAATGAAATGTGTTTACGGCTTTAAAGATTTCGCTTGGGGTCTCTGGAAGGGACATCATACTTCTCTTTTTTTTGTAAATACGTGTTTTATGGTTTTACCACATGTTCTATATGCTTCAGGGTCACCTTGCTATAACTTTATTGAACAAAAGTATATATAATCTAAACACTTTGATAGTTGCCCTCTTTGAGAATATTGTTTCACCTCATTCCATCATACATGTTGGTTAAGAAGTCTCTAATCGCTTTTTTTTGTGTAATATGCAGCATGATAATCAGGTTGTAAATCACCTCGAGCATTTTGCCCAAGAACGGTTAGTTATTCGACAAAGTTTAGCATGCTACAACGGCGTCAAATCGAAATTCATGCTGCAACACAATGTGCCATATGTCCGTGTTTCTGCTAAAGTATTCATAAAAACTAGCTTGTGCACTTGGTTTTTATGACTGGATGAAATTTTTCTACACAGCAGTGGTCGTGAAACATTTCTGTTCAAGAATCTATACTGAAATTGTGTGGCTGCCCCTCGGGCCGCATATGTTCTAATCATACTGCTAATTGATAACGTACATACATAAATCACTATGAGCCCCCAATAGACTATCTGAAATAAGGGCGTGATAAGTTGATCTCCTGCCTCCAAGTTGAAATCGTTAAAAGTCGGTATCGTTCAGAACATTTCGTACCGATTCTTTTGTTTCAGATTCCTGTCAATATCAGGGACTCAAAATTTGTGACACAGCGAAGGCCTCACGAAATGTGGTCTAAATGTCTGGAATGTCATTCTTCTTCCGCGTTATACGAGTATTACACCAATCTTAACTTCATTTTATATTCCTTGCCGCAAATTCAGAGTGATTCCGTGATGATGTCACGAACTTTCAAGGATGATGAAGAAGGGTAAATTTATCAATTTGAGCTAAGGGACCCTGATCCGGAAACGATCGAGTCGAAAATTATCAGCGAAAATCGTTCTGATACCTCTGGCAGTGGAACACAGCTGGTAACGTTGTTGCTAAGATTGTAGCGTAGGCAACTTTCAGAGACGGCAGTATGGACCAAGAGCACTTGTTCATCTTAGCTAAAGCGAAACACATCTCTTCAACTGAAGAGGTCCAATAATCCTTAAGGTATACATTTTAGATCCCATGTACATACTACCTCTTCCAACTACTATGGAAAATAAAGAGCAACACACTTAAGAAGCTCTTAACGTTAGTCAACGTATTTGGATTTGGCTGTTAGTTGCTAGAAGCATATTATTAGGAAATATGGCTGAGAACCGTGCGCCGCACAAATACTCGATTCGGACCGCGTACGACAGGCTCACCGCAGTTTGACGACCACTGTTCTACGGTGGGCACAGTGCCTGTGAAGCTGACACCTGACACAGATATTTGCATCAGTCTGGCGAAAGCCGCGTGTATATTTCTGTTCTTATCATCTGGTGCTTGTGGAGGTGCTTTTCGACAATAACGTCCCAGAATCTCTCCTCGTCCTTACCAGTAAACATTAGTTCCTTTGTTACGAAAAGCCATTTCGCAGCGGCGGCTCTCAGAAATTCGCAGACAGATAAGGGTGGCAGCTGGAGTGAAGTGTGACGGATGGCGGACATCGGCGTTGGCTGCTCCTCGTCCCTGCGCGTTTCTTATCGCCCTTTGCGCAAAAGCGGTGACTCAAAAGGCTTACATCAGTAGCGCAAATTTCCATTTGTCGCGAATCCCATAGCAAACAGCAGTAGGTAGGGAGGCAATCTATGATTTTGTATCAATTGCCTAGACACTAATGCAACATCGACATTGTTATCTAATTTAATTTATGTTCTTGAGATTTGGGTAAACACTTATAAGATGTCCTCTGTGTTTCCTCAATGTACTGAGCATTCGCATATTTTGTCCATTATAATTATCCGGGCTGTTATGCCGTAGTCGGTGGATGAATTCTGTGTCAATTCCCAACGGAGATGTTTATGTGGGTACCACTAAAAGAACTGTTTCAAAACGTTTGGAAGAGCGCAAGGGCAATTGTAGAAGAGGAGAAACGGAACGATCAGCTGTTGCGGAGCATGCTTTCCAGCCAGGTAACCACCATATTCGTTTCGAGGAGACGCAAGTACTAGCGGCCACAAGCGGATATTACGAAAGGCTCTACAGGGAGGCAATCGAAATCGCCAAACACCCTAATAATTTCAATCGAAAGGAGGAGGGCGTGAAATTAAACGGTATATGGATGCCGGTGTTGAAGAAGATGTGTTCCACCCGTCCACTATTTGGTGATGGCAACGACGATCGACGGCAGCGGACAGCGGCCAATTGCACTGACGTTTTCAAAACACGTGACGTCACGCCCCGGCGCGGGAGCGCGCGGACACGAAATTTAGCGGCAGTCAGTAGCGAGCCAGTGGGTGTGTTGGATCTTCCATCGAGCTACAGACCCCCTTGAAGATGTCCTCCGCAGACGGGGACGAAACGTTGGGAATTGACACAGAATTCATCAACCGACCACGGCATAACAGCCCGGATAATTATAATGGACATAACATTTTCGCCCGTGAAAGTCTACATTTTAGTATCATTCGCATATTTTGTGACTTAGTATTCTGTTATTTTTGAATGATTACAAAGGTTGAATGTGACTGGAGCCCAATTGGTTAGTCATTCTTACCATTCACAAGGTTCAAGGTTCAATAATTTGTCGATATTAAAATTTTTTCTGCTATTTATTACTTCTTTCATCTCTAATGGTCATTTACTGATGTGACAAGAGCCTTGTTTCACCATGGTTCTGAGTCGAGGCTAAAGTGTAAACAAAACGTAATATAATACGACATAACGTAACTGTTAATATAATACAACATAACATAATACATTAAGTCAATGGCCTTGCCGCAGTGGTGACACCGGTGCCCGTCAGATCATCGAAGGTAAGTGCTGTCGGGCTGGGCTAGAAGTTGGATGGGTGACCATCTGGTCTGCTGAGCGATGTTGGCAAGCGGGGTGCACTCAGCCCTTGTGAGGCAAAACTGAGGAGCTAATTGGTTGAGAAGTAGCGCCCCAGTCTCGTAAAGTGTCACATGGCCGGTGGAGCGGGGTGCCGACCATATGCCCCTCCATATCTGCATCCAGTGACGCCTGTGGGCTGAGGATGACACGGCGGCCGGTCAGTACCGTTGGGCCTTCGTGGCCTTCGGGTGGAGTTTATTTTTTCTACAATAAATTAAGCTATAACTGTCTGAGTAAGACAGTTAATAGGTAGAAGGTAAGCAAGAGTAAACCGCTTTCAAAAGGACCATAGTAAAACAATACGATATTATAAGCAACGTTGAGATTGTATTAATGGTTTCGTTATAAAAGTTGTGGGAAGAGAGTGGGTGAAGTATGAGGTCACAGAAGGAATACGCTGCTATTCTCAGGTGGAGGCAAGAGTGCCGGCAGCTTCCCCTCTGTCTGCCGGACGGATTGTCATCATCAGTGTGACTTCGTTGACTGCACGAGGCACAGCGGAGGTGTTTGAAGTTCATCCCAGTTGGTTAGTGCACAGTGTGACGGTCTGGCATCGTGTGCCAAAACGTCTCCTCCTCTCGGCGGCCGGGTGCAACGGAACTGGGAACGGGATAGGCGATTCCATTTCAGCGACACCGTCCTAGTTTAGAAAAGGTGAATAAAATAGCATCTTGTACTTTGGCTGCGAACTTAGAATCTCAGAATATTAAACAGTACTTGGAGATGTTTCTCTGGTGGATTACGTTGACCGCGAAGCCTGCTGTGTATATTTGCTATACACGATTTCGAGCACGATTCAAACGCGAGTAAAATGTTTCTCTAATCTATTTTATTTATTAGATTTACACAAATCTTTTCACACAGCATTTGCCGAATTTCTTTTTTCCAAATTTTTCGAAGTCACTGTTGGTAACCTGTCGTTTAGAGGTTCTTATGTGACTGCTGCTACTTGTACAATATTATTTTTCCTGTATCTTCTCAGTGATGGTTCTTAGAAAACAGAATTTCGGTCTGTCATGCAATACCTGTACGACAGAGTAGCACTTCCAGATCTTCAGGTTTTTTAAGGCTCAGTAGCTTGTTAACGTTTTTCCTTAATTCGTAAATAGTAAATCGGTGAGAGGATAAAACCGACCTTGCCTAATACAGTATACTAAGTTGCGATATTCGGAATATTTTTCCTTATTTATTACCGACTCTGGATATGTTGCATTATTAATTATCAGTTAATTGCGTTGTCGATGTCTATTCACAGTTTCAAGATAGCGTAATAACTAATATTTACAAAAACAATTTTTTATTAAAAAACGTTTAAAATATTTTTCCTTCTACAACTGCTCTGTGAGATCTTTTATATTGTAGACTGTAGACGATCCTCATCGTACAGTCTATGCTGTAGAGAACATTTGTTGGTTATTCGGAGCAAATTTCGCCTAAGAAGTCGCACAAAACGTAAAATATACTGAAATGACCCTCTAGCAGTAAAAGCATATCACGACATTTGTCCTATTTTTTTCTTAACTTTATGGAAAACAGCTACATGAAGAGAGAACGAAGTCGCAGATATAGCTTAGTTCAGTGTATTTCGCGAAAGGATGTATTGTCAGAAATAAACCATTTTTGTACGTTTCAGCGTGATTTCGTGACCTTTACTTCTAATTTAACAAGTATCAATTGCATATTTTAGTCGAGGGGCGGTAGACAGTTGCCAAACTAGATTTATTTTGCAAAATACTTAGCGATTTGAGTTGTTGGTGGCCTTCAAAGCTACCCGCCATCCTGGAACAGCGCAAATCGCTTTCTTATCTCACAAGGACATCAGCCAAAGACCGAGTGAATCCCCGCACTCGATTAACGTCAGTACACATGCTCGGTTGCCTACAGTTTCGAAGTTGTTAACAATACCAGCGTAAGCGAGCCACGAGCTGCTGCTCTGTTTATGTCTCATGTCGGTGACACTAGGTGGTTGTCACTCAGTCCGAAGGGGCAGAGGGTAGCACATCAACCCCAGCAACAGGGATTGGCGTCGAACTGTTTTTTTATCTCCTCTATTTATAAAAGGTAATGTCCCAACTGAGTGACTCACTCAATAACTCATCATCGTCCAGCCCAAACCGCTTGAAATTTGGAGAGGTTGTTGATCTTACACTTTAGGCATTGCTTAGATTTTTCGAAATTCCCCTCCCCCCCCCTCCCCCCCTAAGGGTGTGAACTAGGGAATCAAAGTTTTTTTTTTTGTAAACACATCGCTATTAAGGCAGTTTTGAAGCTTGACTTGCGTAGAATAAAATTTGATTTCTCGATACGAAACAAAGAAATACTTGTTTCAGCATCTCTCGAAATTTAACCTCTACAGTGGTGAAATAGTGGGTGTAAGTTTTTTTTTTAGTAAATCCTTACCAAACATTCTTTAAGTTACATCTATTGGCATTTAATTTCTCGGTTACAAATAAAAAATAGATGTTTCAGCGTTTTTGGAAGTTGAGTCCCCGCCCCCCCAAAGGGTTAAATGGGGGCCGATCAATTTTAACAAAAATTTTCGTTATATAGAAAAAAATTAAAGCTAGATCTATGAAAGTTGGTATTTAACTTCTCCGTTAGATATAAGAAAATATGTGTTAGGGAATGAAAGTTTCTGTGGAAATATCGCCACAATAGCGATTAACAAAAACCTCGGACTCCAACTGCCAGAATGGCCTTTTGATAAGAAGTACATTCAGAAAAGACAATGGTTCTATGCCCTTAATTAGTGCGAAATGTTTAGAGGGTGCTGCAGTTTGTTAAAATGTTCAAATGTGTGTGAAATGTTATGGGACTTAACTGCTAAGGTCATCAGTCCCTAAGCTTACAACTACTTAACCTAAATTATCCTAAGGACAAACACACACACCCATGCCTGAGGGAGGACTCGAACCTCCGCCGGGACCAGCCGCACAGTACATGACTGCAGCGCCTGAGACCGCTCGGCTAATCCCGCGCGGCGCTGCAGTTTGTGAACAACATAAAAATTCGATTAAGGAAACACAAAAAGAAATATGTGCAGACTACACAGTCTACACGAGCAAAGTAGAGGACGCTAACCATTGTCACCGCGTGGCTACTGCGCTGAAACCAGTCCCACAACCACGCACGTCCAACTCTGTAAAAGCTGCTTGAATCGGTAATTGTAAACATAACAACTATTAACACTGTGCAATATTCTTTTAATTAATTCTAGAAGTAATATGTGCTTTGTATCACTGTATGTTTTAAGAAAACGCTACAGAATATACATTAAGTTGTACTGATGTGCAGTGGAAGTTTATTTGATCCGTGGCAACGTTCGTGAACGAAATTTCTGAAACAGAAAAAGAAGATAAAAGAATATTAGAGAAAACTGGAGTGTAACGATAATCCTTACAACCTGTGTGGAAACGACAACTGTCACTGTCCTATTAGACTGTGAATAAATTATGACTCTCACATTAAAAATCACACGAGGACAGTGCTTTTCGACAAGCAGTCTCACTACCACAACTTCCTTTGAAAACTGCACAGTTGCTCTGACAGCTCCTCTCATAGTTCGGTATTACTAATAACCACCGAATCGATTTTCTTCGCACCTTCACATTTATTCATACATTGATGCATACACAGTGTTATGAACATCAGTGGATAGATTAAAACACGAGAGCTATTTTTATTTCATGGTCCGAACGGTCGCGAAATGGAAACCACAATGAAAACCAATTTTTTTATTTACAACTTTTAGCTATACCTTCGACCTACCTCTTTACACATTCGCCTCTCCGACTTAAGACACCGGTCGCAGCTTCATATAACCTGCCCAGTATCCTAGTCACAGGAGGCAGCTGCATGCTGGATATGTCAGAAAGAACAGACATCACACGGAGAGTGCGAAAAGCTGGGAATCTGAGTCGGACAGAAAGTGTGCTCGGATGCTGAAGCGGTTAAGGCGACTGCTCACATGATGCTGAAAATCTGACTGAACCCCGACTGGACATAAGTTTTCACTTGTTGCCACTGTATTCATTTCAACATCCAACTGTCGTCAATGTCAGAATTTATTTAATTTCATCATTTATATATACTGCTGTGGAATCAAGAATGGTGTCTGTTCTTTCAGACATGTCCAAAAGTACAGACACCACACTTACAGGGTATAATGGGAATAAGTGCAGATATTTCTGTTGGTGACTGAGGATGGTGTACTGAACAACATTACATCAGTACTTATGTCATTTGCAGGCTAATAATTATGTCAATTATAAGTCATATCTTTTTAGATTGCTTAGTACATCGAAGTACGGGTGGCAAGAGCATGTCGTTAGTGCTTATTTTCCCCCGGGCAGCAGGTCAAGAGTTGAAGAGAGCACGCCTGGACGGGAAACGGCTAGTCTATATTGACAATCATAGTCCGTTTCGTGGTGCAGTACGAACATATTAAGACACCACTTAATATATCTGTGCTTGTACCATTAACAGCCTGTGTATAAAATATATACAGCTTGATGGACAATTAGATCATTTCAGTACGGATGCACTTTCTCTGCTGAACTCTTGCAGGAATCCGGCATGATACTTTGAGCAATGGCTATGGGTGGTGCTACGTAAGTAGTTAGCGACAAGTTGGACATTTGAGTCAGACTAAAAGCAACTGCTCGCATAAAGTGGGAACTCTGGGTTCGAGTCCTGGTCCAGCACATTTTTTTTTTCACTTGCCGTTGAGTTCATTTTAGTGCCCAGTTATCGCCGATCTCAGAATTTATTTCATTACATCATGTACATGTATGGCTATGAGATCAACAATGGTGTGTATTCTTTTGGACTTGTCCCAAGAAACAAACATCTTACATGAGCTGGTACAGAGAATTGCTGTTTAGCACATGGGATGGGCGAGATGTTTAAAACAATATAGATTGATATGAGTGTTGCAAAACTACTGAATTGGTCGCTAAATGATATGCTACTAGTTAAATAAAAAATTACTATTTGACACGTTTTGGGAGATTCCCGTCACCAGATAGCCTGGAAACGAAAATACAAATGACAGAAAATTTCCAAAGCTATCAAGCGCAACATGACAAGAGTACAACCATTACAAAGTAATACTGAGAGCTGACATGCACACCATGATCATCCAGGTATTCAGATGCCAAAAGACCCATTGTAACTGATACAGCTGTCATGGAGATTCGAGTGGTGAGCGTATACAGCTTTAGAAGGGACATGGGTGGAGATAGCATCTGACAAGGTCTTCAGCAGGAAGGCTGTGGCATGGAGCATATTACTGGGTTATCTGTGGATTACTGGTAGGCATTCCAGTTGGTATAGCAGTAGTCATGGTCCACCTACAGATGGTGATGGGGATGGGGCACATGACAACTGGGTAGTGTGTAGCATGTGGTGAGGAAGACAGGTAGGTGGTAACTTCTAACTGGGTCGAGGACTTCTGCAGTGAGGCGTCCAAGGAGGTTGGAAGATCGAGGATGACATTTGGGTTGGTGTTGCTTTCAGAATAGGTGTTCCGTTGATGAGGACAATGTCACCTTGGAGGGAGTCAGTAAACTGAAGCCATCACTCGGAATATTTTTTTCCACGAGGATTCCATCACAGTTTAAACGAGTGCATATGGTTCCTAAAGACAGGACTGCGTGTCACTGTGGAAACGAATGTCCGCAGTTTCCCCTTACTTTCAGCTGTAATGCAGTACCGACAGAGCAAGGTAGTCTCTGTTAATGTTTCAAGGGCAGATCAGTCATACTGACGCACCTACTGAAAAGCTTGCTGTCCTGTCTTTAGGAACCATATGTTAAAGTGGGCTCTCCACAAACACCCTTCCCGACGTGGTTGCACCTACAGAAGGCTGAGAAACACAAGACACCTCACGGCGTCAGGGTCTATGGTTTCTTGATGCGTGGTAAATAATACTTCTTAGAAAATCAGATAATTTATTTTTAGTGTTGATGTGGACTCCCAAGCTAATAGCCACCCTGAACAGGTGTTCTAGTCATTGTATTTGCTTTCTCTTTATTGCTATTGGTAGTTGGGCTTGCTGGTGTAATCATAAGGCACACGCCCGGAGACATGAAGGTTGCGGGAACGAGTCATCGTGGCACACAGGAATTTTCCACTCTGCGACATGTGGTTCGTATTTCACTTTAAACTGCATGTTCTCTTTACCTGGGAGGATTACTGAGATAGGTTAAGAGCATCCAGGTCACCGAAGTGGCGTTCAGTAGAAAGAACTTGCAACCAGGTGGCTGAAAATCCCTTTTGAGGGACTCCCAAGCAATCTTTTCATACGAATTTACCTTACTTTATCACTATCGGTGAAACGCGTTGTAGTTAAAACTCGAAAGATGTCAGGAGATGTAAGTAATTTTTCAGTCCTGCAGATAAGTTTATTTTAGTCGTATAGGATTGTTATTATGAACGGTATGTGCTGCATTCAGATATCTTCATAACGCAAAGTTAAACCACATTATTTTCCACTAACTATTCTGTGTTACGTCTCGAAGCATGGTAAAGTAAAGAGATTCTTTTTATTCTGGGTTTTATTATGTGGCCTCACACTTTCCTTGCATTCTTGCTTTCGACACTGGTGTTTGTGGCCTAATAACACTTCAACTTGCGGCACTACACGTTTTATAACGTAAAACTCGATTGTGTATCGCTCGAAGTCTGTGCAGCTACATTCTTCTGTGTAAAAATGTGTCTATGTATTTTGCCCGTGTAGCATTACCAACTTTTCCTGAATTCTGCTTTCCTTTTGTCTCAAAAATGTTATTTTGACCTATGCTTTCACGTACGTGAGCTATTTCGCTTTTTTTATCTTTGTATTTATTTAATTTTTTGAGTGGGATGAAGCGGCAGTGTGAAAGTTAACGATACAGAATCGTGAGGTGGGAAGGTGTGGGGGGTTGAGGGGGCCAGGGTGTTAAAGACAAGTTGGTGAACAGCAAATTTTGGAAATCTGTGGTAAGGTATTATGAGACCACACTGCTGAGGTCATCGGTCCCTAAGCTTACACACTACTTAATCTAACTTAAACCAACTTACGCTAAGGACAACACACATGCCCATGGAGGAGGGAGGACTCGAACCTCCGACGGGAGGAACCACGCGAACCGTGACAAGGCCCCCTAGACCGCGCGGTTACCCGGTACGGCTTGGTGAACAGTGAATGCTAAAGTAGGGTAAAGGGAAATAGGGTGGTTATGACTCGTTATGGTGATAGTTAGGAGTTCTATAGCCAGATACTAAGCTGTGTCACAATATTCAGGTATAATATTTATTATAACTCCAATTAATTCGGATCAAATCCAAATCAAGAGGCGAGCCACCACTTAATATTTATTATCGATTAGCACCGTTACAAATAACCCCAATGTGCAACCGTTAAAAGGAAAATACAGAACAGCATGCCATATAGAAATTTAAAAATTCCATACATTCTAACTTTCACAATACTTAGTTGAAAATGCCAGATTTATAATACATGCTGCAGAAATCTCTGATCTATGACGTTATTTACATTCTTTTCAAAACAACATACTTTTTAAAACAGTTGCATATGATTTCAAATAGAAATTTGCGCTTGCACAGTTTCAACCACAAACAGTGATTACTAGAGGTTTAAGGTAACCAAAAGCACTGAAAAGCAAAACATAAGCAATAGAACCAGCTACCAGTTATCGCAGATGCTCTTAAAGAAAACAGCTGCCATTCTGTCGGCAACGTTGTTTAGCAAGGACACTACAACTACGAGCCAGTAATGAATAGAAAACAATGAATAAAAATTAATAGGACCTTCGTAACTCAGTCTCTTTGACACACAACTGGTTCCTAGCATGCCTACAATGCAGTACACTTGAGCTCCATTTTGTACAAGCCCAAATTAAGCCGACAGCGACCCTAGGCAATACGCCGGCAGTAAATCTTGTTGCTGAGTACAGCTTCTCGCCAGTTCGAGGCCCGTGGCGACCTAAAATGCGACGCCGGTTGATGTTTGCTTGCAGACGATCTTTACTTGTTGACAGGCTGGACAGGGAAGGCCACTCACGGACCACCGTGCTAGGTTCGCATCGCTTCCAGCTCGAACGCTACGGTCGCAGGTTCGAATTCTGCTTCGGGCATGGATGTGTGTGATGTCCTTAGGTTAGTTAGGTTTAAGTAGTTCTAAGTTCTAGGGGACTGATGACCTCAGATGTTAAGTCCCATAGTGCTCAGAGCCATTTGAGCCATCGCTTCCAGCAGTTGAGGCGAGCATGTACATTTCTCCGACGGCTCGCAGCCTTTCCGGCGGTATTCAAACCTGCTCTATGACGTGATGGAATTGAACCGTGACAGTTGTAGAATGGTAGTTTGGTGAGAGCTGTAGGTGGATTTGATATAAGTAGAAATCGCACAGAGAGACAGTGAGAATGGGCAATGGACAATTTTTTATGCATATTCGAGTGTTGTGGTGAATGATTTTGTTAGTGTTTGGTTACAAATATTTGGTTGGTCTTTAGTCATCCGTCTATTATGCACTAGTGATACGTACAAGTGGCAGTTTTCTTGAAACTCAGGATATGTCTGTTTGTAATGTTTTCATGATGTCAGTATCCTATTGTTATGCTTGTCTTGCGATATTCCTGTTTAAGGTGGTTCATTCCTTACAACACTACCTAAATATGGGCGTAAGTTTTTGATATTACTGACGTAAAAGTAGTGAAAGTCTACCGACAGAGCTGAAATGGAAACGAAGACAAAGTGAGCTTAAAGGTAAACACAATTAAAAAATATTGTGAGAATACACCGCAGCTCTGCAATCGAGATGGCACCGAAGATAAGCGGCAAAGCAGCATTAATCTCAAAACATGACAGCAGTCGTGCAGACCACAGGTACGTGAGCTCAGATCTGCTGTAGCTTTCAACCATATCAAGGGCACGTCACGCTTCGATTGCTGTGACAAAAAAAGATAAGGCGTCTCATTCTGTATTCGTTGGAAATGATTGCCGGGACACTCGAAGCAGTGAAATGACTCTTTACCTGTACTACCCTGGTGAAACTAGTAAAGAGTCCCACACTTCTGTGCGCGCATCTCGTGGTCGTGCGGTAGCGTTCTCGCTTCCCACGCCCGGGTTCCCGGCTTCGATTCCCGGCGGGGTCAGGGATTTTCTCTGCCTCGTGATGGCTGGGTGTTGTGTGATGTCCTTAGGTTAGTTAGGTTTAAGTAGTTCTAAGTTCTAGGGGACTGATGACCATAGATGTTAAGTCCCATAGTGCTCAGAGCCATTTGAACCAGCCCACACTTCTGTCCGTATTAACAGGACGCTCAGGTATTACCCAGTATTAGTTGAATATCAAAATATTTTTAATTTCGGAAGGATGTAATGTAGTGTAGGGAAATAACGGAGATAGATTCTGAAATTTCCAGAAGATATACCTGAGCACATTCTTCTTAGTCGGTGATAAAACGCCGGCCGGTGTGGCCGTGCGGTTAAAGGCGCTTCAGTCTGGAACCGTGTGACCGCTACGGTCGCAGGTTCGAATCCTGCTTCGGCCATGGATGTGTGTGATGTCCTTAGGTTAGTTAGGTTTAAGTAGTTCTAAGTTCTAGGGGACTGATGACCACAGATGTTAAGTCCCATAGTGCTCAGAGCCATTTGGTGATAAAACAGCGTAAATATCCAACGTACTTCAATGTACGATTAATCAATTGTTCTAATAACTAGGTTGTTTTGGAAATCAGCCTTATGCAAACACAATTATTTTATTTTTATATTTACCCAGACATGTTTCGATACTAGTGTGTCATCTTCTGTGGGTAAAATTTTTATTTCTGTAAAGCACAATATCAGATTTGTAATAATTTAACTGCTGTATGTCTAAGAAATACAACATTTGCAATTTGCTTCGTTTTGTTTAGACACTCACCTTAAAATTACATCGCTAACTGCTTCAGTCTGGAACCGCGTGACCGCTGCGGTCGCAGGTTCTAATCCTGCCTAGGGCATGGATGTGTGTGATGTCCTTAGGTTAGTTAGGTTTAGGTAGTTCAAAGTTCTAGGGGCTGATGACCACAGATGTTAAGTCCCATAGCGCTCAGAGCCATTAGAACCATTTTTGAACATCGCTAACTGAACTGTATTATTATACATCGATTTTAGTGCTCGTTTTCGTCGTTTCTTTGACAGCATGTCCTCTGCAAACTAGCCATGAAGAAAATTATTGCGTATTTGTGGAGAGCTGTTTCGAGGGTAGAGGTTATGTACGTTTCTGTACTTACATTTTCCGTCCTGTTACGTGTCCCTGGTTGGTGTCTCAATCAGCTGCTATTTAGTGCATTGCCTTCACTCGGGTTTTTCGCAAATTCTCGTTCACCACTTCACCTCACATGCTCTTACACAAAATGTGGCGAAATGTGATCTGAGCAGACACTTCTGACAGCACACTCAGTGAGAGGCGTCATTGTTATTGTCGTTGCTCACTTGTTCATCGTTGGTGGCTCTGAGCACTATGGAACTAAACTTCTGAGGTCTTCAGTCCCCTAGAACTTAGAGCTACTTAAACCTAACTAACCTAAGGACATCACACACATCCATGCCCGAGGCAGGGTTCGAACCTGCGACCGTAGCGGACGCGCGGTTCCAGAACTTCGTTGGTCTTGTGTTTGTTATGGCGCTGATTTTGGCTCAAATGGCTCTGAGCACTATGCGACTTAACTTCTGAGGTCATCAGTCGCCTAGAACTTAGAACTAATTAAACCTAACTAACCTAAGGACATCACACACATCCATGCCCGAGGCAGGATTCGAACCTGCGACCGTAGCGGTCGCTGGGCTCCAGACTGTAGCGCCTAGAACTGCACGGCCACTCCGGCCGGCGCTGATTTTGAATGTGTGTGTGTGTGTGTGTGTGTGTGTGTGTGTGTGTGTGTGTGTGTGTGTGTATGAGAGAGAGAGAGGGAGAGAGAGAGAGAGAGAGAGAGAGAGAGAGAGAGAGAGAGAGAGCGAGAGAGAGAGAGAGAGAGAGAGAGAGATGGAAAGAGAGGTGGGGAGAGAACCAAGAAAACAGTTTTTTTTGGTTACGTTTTTTGTGGGGAGTCACTTTTATATAGTTCACTGAGTGTTCCAAACAGTGTTTTGTTGCACAGTGTTGTATTTTCATTCAGGACTCTCTTTCCCAGTATTATTGCTTTTTATATGTGGTAGTTCTCCTCTACTGTGAGTTTTTGATAGAGACTGTTGCTTTTTCTGAGGGTCTCGAGATCAGTCTCCACGTTTTTTTTGGTGGTGGTTTTCTTCTATTAGATGGTCTGCAAAAGTGGAGTTTGTACTACCACTTGTTAGGGCTCTGAGGTTTTGGAGTACCTCGTTTTGAAATTTCTTCATGTTTGGTCTATGTAGACTGACTGGCATGGATTGCAGGTTAACTGATATATTCCAGCTGTGGAGAATTTGTCTGCAGAGTTGTTCTTAGGTCTTAGATTCTTCTGTACTGTGTTATTTGTGTGGTATGATATTTATAGCCCTTGTTTCTTCAGAATGTACGTTTTTGTTACTGTAGTTAGTGTGTACCATGCTGTACTCTTTGTAGGGTGTTCCTGGTATCCTGTGTTTGTCTAGAGCTTGTGTTCTTGGTTCTCTGTTGTGGCTGGTGATTTATTGATGGTTTGTTCTCTTTTAATTTGTTTTTTAGTTTTATTGTCCAGTTTGTTTATCATTTGTTTGTTGTGAACATTCACTCTGGCTATTTGATGTATTATATTTGGTTCCTGTGTGTAGTTGAGTTTGTCCAGCAGAGTTATGTTGAGCCCGTGTAACATGTATCTGAAATTTGAGAGTTTGTGTGCTTGTGGGTGGTTGGAGTTGATGTGAATGGTTGTACTTGTGGCAGTAGCTTCCTGAAAATTCCAAAATTATGTTTGTTGTTGATTCTATATATGGTAATGTCTAAGAAATTAACCTTCATTTCCTCTTCTGTGTCAATGGTGAATTTTATTTTTGGGTGAACCGTATTTATGTCAATGTGTATTTGTTTTATTCGGGTATCTGTTTCATCAATCAAGCAAATGATGTCATCTACATATTGGTACCAGTATATAATCTTGTACTGTTTTGGATTTCATTGAACATTTTGTTTTCAGTGTGGTTTAGAAATATGTGAGCCTGTTGGTAGGCCATCTTTTTGCAGATAGCACTCTTTCTTGAAAATGAAGTAGTTCTGTTCTGTTATACTCCTTGGGGTGACTTCTATTTCATCTATGTGTCTATTTGTTAAGTCCCCTTGATACCGCAGCTGTTTTTTTAACAATGACGATTGTTTCTTCTACTGCCACGTTTGTGTACATGGATGTGATGTCAAAAGATACCAGGGTTGCTGTTGATGGTATGTTTATATCTTTTATCTTTTCTATAAGTTCACTGGTACTTTTTAGGTTTCTGTTGTCTGTGAAAGTGTATAATTTCTGTAGTACTGTATGTAAGTATCTAGCTAGGTGGTAAAATGGTGCATATTTGAAATTGATTATGGGTTTAATTGGACAGTTATATTTATGTATCTTTGGTAAACTATTGAGGCTGGGTGCTTTTGGATTCTTTTGTGTTATGTATGTGGCTTGAGTTTCCGTGATGGTGACTCTGAGGGTTTTTAAGAGTTTTTGAATGTTTCTTTGGTACCTCATGGGAGGACCATTGTTTATCTTGATGATATTGTTGTGTTCTATAAATTCTTCTGTTTTCTTGATGTACTCTGCCTCATTCAACAGTACAAGTGTATTCCTTATGTCTGCTCTGGTGATGATTGAATTGTGTTTTTGGAGTTTTTTTATTTAGTTTCATAGATATATTTTGCTCTGTTGTTTTTGAGATGATGTGGGTCTTGGTCTCCTTTATTATGTTTTTTATCTCTTCTGCTATAAGTTCCCATGTTAAGTTGGCATTGAAATTTGGGTTCTCCAACTTTTCTTCTTGCATTATTATGTATTCTGCTTCTGTGATCAGGTTTTCTATGATTTTGTGTGACAGGTTTGTGTTTATGTTGTGTTTAGGCTCCTTCTCAAGTAATTCTCTCTCTTCTTTTGTTAATTCTACGTCAGTTTAATTGCTATGCTAATACTGTGTGTGCACATGTTAATGAGGAATTACACCAATTAGATTAACTCTACTTTGTTTTCTCTGCTTTGCTCACCAGATTCATAAGCAAAATTGCAATACACTTATCCCAAACTGTATACATGATATGCAGTAGTTGTTTTCTCATTTGCGGGAGGTGAAGCAGTTATATGTAACATGTTAAATGCAATGGAACACAGTGCTACGCTCACACATAAGACAAAAAGTTTCTCCCTTAATGCCAATAGGGATTTCTATTACAATTAAAATGAAAATTCTCATTTCTATTCATACTTCTTGTCAAGAAAGATCTGTAATGATTGTTATGGCAGGGAAATTGTGTACATCGACCTTGTGATAGCTGGTTCTTGTTCGGGGATTGGGCAATGTAAAGATAAAAAAATCCTCTGAGATTAAAGTGCTTAAATAGGGGAAGCACCATGGGTAGGGGAGTGGGCACAACGCCAAGAGTGATCTGGGTGGGCGGGAACGGGCAGCAGTCTGTCAGTAGCGGCCGTGCAGGGCGCAGCCTCGGATGCCGCCTGGTTATGCAGGCTGTCAGTAAAGACCATTGAAGACCTGGCAACGCTCATAATTGAGACGAAATTAGGTCAGTTGATACAGCAGCAATAGTCATCCACCGGCAGCCGTGACACATATACTATGGCGTGTGAGTGCAGTGTGGAATAACACGAGGACGACAGTATCAGTGCTAGCGCCAGCACACGACTAGGTACATCTCATCTTCATCAGATTAAAGCGAAGTACTTGCTTCCAAGGATATGGATCGCTACAGATCAAACTGGCAATATTTTATTTAGCTCGAGTCAGTACATCAACATTGTCTTAATAATTTACCCATTTGCGTCGCTAAATTAACTAACGGTCTACATTTCTGTTCGAAATTTATTAACAGTTTGTGTTATTACTATTTCCGAAGCTTCATTTAATTTTACAAATCTTTTAATGATTTATTTATTGTCGTGTTGCGAAATATTTAACGTTCGTATTGTAAGGTGTGTGCTCTTCTCAGTTGTGGTTTATCGGCTGCGTAGTAAACCTAACTTGTCCTTTTTTAAAGAAACAATGGTTCGTAACAGACTAAATAATGACCCAGGTAACTTAGTAATAAACGCAATCTGACTTTGGTATGAGAAAAAAGTTGAAAGAACAGCATGCGCTTAAGTTGGATCGCGTAACGGGAAATATCAGGCACAGCTTTAGAAACGGAACATCACTGAACATGAATATCACTTACAAGATACTAGCAATATCAAGAGTGTAGTAGTGAGTAGCTTATAGCTGATTACTGTGGAATAAGGATGAAGACCTCATACTGTACTCATAGTGGCCAAACATGAAACACTCGATATCCACTGGCAATGTGACTTAGAGTCGGCTGAATCATGTTATAGTTTGAAAGATTTGAACATGCACCGTTTGCCAAGAGGTGTTAGGAACCTCAAGATAGTACACTATTCGAGGTAGTTGGTGAAACATGAACAAACACACTTTTGAAGGATCATGCATAGCAACCCTCCAAACAGCGTCCGCTGATATGACCTACCTTTTTAGCTAAAAACGCATGCATCAGAACAGGGTTACATATTGTTAGAAACAGGGGATGCTATTTATAAAATGAAGTACCCTGTGAAATTCATCATATACAACGACAAGCTGAGAGAAAGGTGGCGCCTCGTTAACAGGCGATCACGAAATGGCGGCAGACGAAGGTTATGGCAAAGTCCACTTAAGGGGGTAGGACGTCAAACGGGCCGACTTGGAGCAGGAGAGGCACCACAGGACATTTTAATTTCCACTGTCTATACTTTTAGAAATAAATTCGTAAAACTTTGTCAGCATGACCAGGAAGGATTCAGAATTCAAACTCATAGCAGTGGAAGTTCGAAAACGTAACAAAGTAATTTTTTTACATGTAAAATTTCATCATTTTTTTTCACTTACTGATGGCAGCATTTGTTGCTATAGGTACACTTTTCTTCATACGTAAGCGAGATGGTTCGATGAATTTTGCACAGCATACAAACCATACTTAAAGGTGTATGAAACTCTAGAATTTTCCAAATCTATTAAAAACTGTGGTAAAAATTGAGGTAATTAACTACAAAATTTGTGTTTTTTCTAAACATGAAGTTTAAAATACATCATTCGTTTTTACATAAATTAAATAAATTCTAGAGTTTCATACACCTGTAAGTATGGTATGTATGCTGTGCAAAATTCATCGAAGAATCTCTGTAACTTATGAAGAAAAGTGTACCTATAGCAACAAATGCAGCCATTAGTAAGTGAAAAAATGATGAAATTTCACACGTAAAATAAAATTATTTTGTTATGTTTTCGAACTTCCACTGCAATGAGTGTGAATCCTGAATCCTTCCTGCTGATGCTAACAAAGTTTTATGAATTTATTTGTAAAAGTATAAACACTGGAAATTAAAATGTCCTGTGATGCCTCCCCTGCTCCAAGTCGGCCCGTTTGACGTCCTACCCCCCTTAAATACCCAGTAAATGATCAGGAAGTTTGAAATGAGAAACAGAATATAAACTTAAATTATATAATTGGTTAGAAACCGAGTCAACATAACACATGATTCCTTTTCATCAAAAACGCATGTCAAACACGACTGCTTGTCACCATAAAGACACGTCAAACACAAAATGGATATATCAGCACCACGTAAACTTAAATTCCGTACATGACGCGAGGAAAAATCGTTGAATAAACTGAAGGAGATAGTGACTGAGTTGACTGCAGAATGTGTCTGCTGTTGTGGTCTTCAGTCCAAAGACTGGTTTGATGCAACTCTCCATGCTAATTTATCCTATGCAAGCCGTTTCATCTCCGATTTACTACTGGAACATACAGCCTTCTGAACTTGCTTGCTGTATTCAGCTCTTGGTCTCCCTCTACAATTTTTACCTTCCACGCTAGCCTGCAGTACTAAATTGGTGATCCCTTGATGGCTCAGAATGTGTTCTACCAACCGATCCCTTTTTGTAGACAAGTTTTGCCACAAATTCCTCTTCTCCCCAATTCTATTCAGTACCTCCTCATTAGTTGCATGATCTATACGTCTAATCTTCAGCATTCTTCTGTAGCACCACATTTCAGACGCTTTTGTTCTCTTCTTGTCTAAGCTGTTTCACTTCCATACATGGCTACACGGCTACACTCCGCACAAATACTTTCAGAAAGGGCTTCCTGACTCTGAAATCTATACTCGATGTTAATAAATTTCTCTACTTCCGCAACGCTTTTCTTGCCATTGCGAGTCTACATTTTATATTCACCCTATTTCGACCGTCATCAGTTATTTTGCTTCCCAAATATCAGAACTCATTTACTATTTTAAGTGTCTCATTTCCTAAAAATGGCTCTGAGCACTATGGGACTTAACATCTGTGGTTATCAGTCGCCTAGAACTTAGAACTACTTAAACCTAACTAACCTAAGGACATCACACACATCCATGCCCGAGGCAGGATTCGAACCTGCGACCGTAGCAGTCGCACGGTTCCGGACTGAGCGCCTAGAACCGCTTGGCCACCGCGGCCGGCCTCTCATTTCCTAATCTAAGTCTCTCAGCATCAACTGATTTAATTCGATTACATTCCATTATCCTCGTTTTGCTTTTGTTGATGTTCATCTTATATCCTCCTTTCAGGACACTGTCTTCCAAATCCTTTGCTGACAGAATTACAACGTCATCGGCAAACCTCAAAGTTTTTATTTCTCCTCCCTGGACTTTAATTCCTACTCCAAATTTTTCTTTTGTTTCCTTTAATGCTTGCTCAGTATACAGATTAAATAACATAGGGGATAGGCTACAACCTTGTCTCACTCCCTTTTCAACCATTTCTTCCATGTAATAGTCTCCATGTAATAGTCTCTATATTTCTCTTATAATTACTATCTGGTTTCCGTACAAATTGGAAATAGCCTTTCGCTCAATGTATTCACCCCTGCCACCTTTAGAATCTGAAAGGGAGTATTCCAGTCAACATTATCAAAACCTTTTTCTAAGTCTACAAATGCTGTAAACATAGGTTTGGCTTTCCTTATCCTGTCTTCTATGAGATGTCGCAGGGTCAGTATTTCCTCGCGTGTTCTGGGATCCAAACTCATCGTCCCTGACGTCGGCCAATCATAATAGGGATGAAATTTATTTCGACCATACTATTCGTGCAATTTTTACAATTCTAGTACATGTTACGAAACAGGTATTACGTCATGTTATGAGTATTTTGATAGGTACTAAGAACATATCACTACGCTTGTAAATGCATTGGGCGGCCATTGTGGAAAATCTACCTTATTACTCTCCAAGTACAAATTAATTCCAGTACCCAGCTAGTCATACTCATATGCAGATTGTCCCCCCCCCCTCTACCTATTTTACTCTAAAACGTTTTAGGACGTAATCAGTATAAATTCTTTTAACATATTATAAGAAATAATGCAGAAGCACTACAATCTCGAACCATCCCGACAGCTACTCACGGACTAACTGATCGTTAGAAAAAATATCTAATGTTTCGATAGTGACTCATTTAATTCATAAACAGCAATTTATCTTTGATAGTCTTTTACTCAGTTTGGCACAGCTAGCATTTGTGCCACTTGTACTCTCAGTCCTTCAATAGATATGAAAAAAAAATGAACGTCGAGACCATATAGAAACACCGATGTCTAAAAATATTTTGGCATCATTCTGATATATGATTTCAGAGTATATGGATCTCTGACATGCTGAAGGGTCTGGTTTTAGCTGATTACCCTTGATAGGCCTTAATTGTAACATGCAAATAATAGAAACTCTTCAGAAAATATAAAGGGGATCATTACTGGAAAGTGGACCTTTGTGATTGCTTTTACGGTTTGTAAAGACTGCGTCATTTTCGCTGTTCCCGTACAAACGAAGACTATTACATACGCTTCTTATCGCCGCGGAGTCACATAATAATGCGAAACGACACAAGACACCGGCATGAGTTGTTCTCTTGTGTTTTAAATCGTATAATACACTTCAGCACTTGCTGAGGATCGTACTGATTTTTGTCTGTATGTTTTTACCATGAACACAAAGCGAGGAGAAAGGTGGGGAACAGACAAGAACTACAACAAACAGCGTAATCAATAAATCAGAAGAAGGTACACCGCTTATCACTGTGACAACTACGTCTCGCAACAAACGCCTGAGAATAGGAGCGCTAATACGTTTACAACTGCCATCATAAATCTGGGGCGGGCCGGGCCGGGCGTGTACCGCGCTACGTAACTCACGTGCAGTTGCCGGGAGGTGGCGACCAGTTTTGAGTTAGGTCGTGTCGAGCAGCAAGAGTAAGTTCACTCCGAGCTTTGCCTCTGGTTTACGCGTTTCTTTTGCGCCCACGTGGACGGAGTGATGTAATCGGTTCATCAGCTTTCACGACGTGTTTGTCATAAGCAGTGTTACAGTGCATCGGGATCACGAGAATCCTACAGCATCAACAGGTACTGGAGATGCGGAGTGCGTAGTAGTGTTACTCAGGCTCACCTTCACACCTTTGCCTTGATATACAGGTAACAGCTTACAAGGGCTCGTGTCTGACGTCGAACCATCGCTTCAGATACGAACATATAAGTGTACTGTATCAAAAAGATTTTCAGAATTACTGAGTGATATCGTGCAGTGGGAAAATTATGTCGATGCAGGGACTTCGAACCCAGTATGTACAGAAGGATTTACGTTTTGCATTGTTTCGTCAAACTTTTCACGTCACACGTCATACGGCATCACGAGAGAGGTTTTCGAAACTAGTTTTTGCTCTGTTTATGATGATTTCTCTGTCGACGACATTGTACGATATAAAAAGAGTTACAGAAATTATTCCTTAAAATAGAATTATTATAGGGCTACTGAATTTATTACAGTCTATGTCTATCGTTACGTGAATGAATTGTAGCAGCATATCATCGTAAGAACATGCACATGTTATAAGTTACAAGCGAACGGTGGTCAATGATTTTTGTAGTTTGTGGTTCTGCCCCTGTCAGTACTTGGTAGCAGTAAGCGTAGTCTAGCGGGTTGACTGCCCTTCATTATGTTTAAGAACCTAAAAGTTTGACTGATGTGAAAACATAGACACAACAATTTAATGTTTATTATTGAGCGTAGAAAATCTCTCAAGCGATTCTATAACTGTAACCGTCGTACTTTTGATCGTCCTCGAATTAAAAAAAAATCTTTACAGTTTGTAACGCGCGTGTCACAGACTGATCGGTAGAAATATTTTAAAATTTAATTAAACGGTGACGCCAAAAGGTTCTTGACGTTGAAAATACATTTTAAAATTATCAGTTTACTTTTTTCGGTTTCCGTACCTCAATCGGTAGAAAAGGAACCCTTCCTTATACCATCACTTCTTTAGCTTCAAATCAATGCAATAAGAAATATGGTCATTTACTTCACTTACTTTTGCGAAAACACTCATTTAAACCTATAGGGTACGTCCCGTTGACCTAGAATCGTGAAAGATTTCACAGAAAAAGTAAACGAAAAAACTGGAAAACTGTTAATCTGTAATTATATCAGATAAAAGATATTTTTTTGCTATCTGTTGGCTGCCTATTTGTGTGTCCGTCTTGTTAACACCCCTTTCTCTTATAACGGGTACAAGTATCAATTTGAAATTTGTGTCGAATACTAAAGTCTAGGGCTCCTTGACACTGTGAGTCAATGCAGTCAAAAGACACGACCATTTATGTCACATATTTTGATATTCACAAACTCACTCACCAAACCTATACATGAACTGTCTATATACATCATTAAGTTTGTACGGAACCGTCAGAGCGTGAGACTTAATCGCACTTGTCCGGTTTCATGTTTACAAAACTAAACCATTAAAATGTTCAAACTAACGTAACTGCTATATCGCTCTTCTAACTTAAATCTTTTATTATACCTGACACTGCCAGCGTAGTTGGAGTTGCTCCTTAAATATAGTGCTCTTAGGAAACCTTTTATTTGCCAAGATCGCAGGAAGGATACATCGATTACTAGTTTCGACTCGGTAAATGGTCATCGTCATATCACATCATAGGAACCAGTGTCTGCATCGATTACTGAAACAAGATACATCGTCACCATCAAGTTTGGAATTCCAAATAATTTGTGAATTTGGAATTGTAAACATGATTGTGACAAAGCATCTTGCTCAAACTAACGTAACTTGCTCAAACTAACGTAACTGCTATATCGCTCTTCTAACTTAAATCTTTTATTATACCTGACACTGCCAGCGTAGTTGGAGTTGCTCCTTAAATATAGTGCTCTTAGGAAACCTTTTATTTGCCAAGATCGCAGGAAGGATACATCGATTACTAGTTTCGACTCGGTAAATGGTCATCGTCATATCACATCATAGGAACCAGTGTCTGCATCGATTACTGAAACAAGATACATCGTCACAATCAAGTTTGGAATTCCAAATAATTTGTGAATTTGGAATTGTAAACATGATTGTGACAAAGCATCTTGCTCAAGTAATCGATGTAGACACTGCTTTCTGTTACGTGATTTGAAGATGGCCATTTAACTGGTCGAAATAGTAATCGATGTATCCTGCCTTGCGATTAAGTCAAATAAAAAATTGTGATCGACTGTATCTTCATTTCTTTCGTCCGTCTTCCGTCTCTGAATCACGTTTACGTACGTCGATTCCATCTACAATAACAGGGAATCTTAATTCTCGCAGAAGCTACTTTAGATCGGACTCAAATTGTTTATGTAGCTATCAAGTGATCTCTCGTCTACTCAATATGCCTGAGAAGTTTAACGTACCTGAAACATGTAAACAAGAGCAGATCCTAGACTTTTCCGAAAGAATGTACAGACAAACCGATACATGCTGCTTATCATTTCAACCTGCTTGGCTATACTCGACCCTTGGTCTCCCTCTAAAAGTTTTGCCCCCATACTTTCTTTCCAGTACTAAACTGGAGCAAGTTGTAATGCAACACGCTCTACAGTGTGTCCACACGTTGCCTTAACCTGCTCGAACACCAGATCTAATTCCATTCGAGCACATATGGTTCCTCCCATGAACCATGGACCTTACCGTTGATGGGGAGGCTTACGTGCCTCAGCGATAAAGATAGCCCTACCTTATGTGCAACCACAACGGAGGGTATCTGTTGAGAGGCCAGGGAAACCTGTGGTTCCTGAAGAAGGGCAACAGTCTAGATGATTGACTGATCTGAACTTGCAACATTAACGAAAACGGCCTTGTTGTGCTGGTACTATGAACGGCTGAAAGCAAGGGGAAACTACAGCCGTAATTTTTCCTGAGGGAATGCAGCTTTACTGTATGGTTAAATAATGATGGCGTTCTTTTGGGTAAAATATTGTGGAGTTAAAATATTCCCCCATTCTGTTCTCCGGGCGGGAACTACTCAGGAGAATGCTGTTATTAGCAGAAAGAAAACTGGCGTTCTATGGATCGGAGCTTGGAATGTCAGATCCCTTAATCGGACAGGTAGGTTAGAAAATTTAAAAAGGGAAACGGATAGGTTAAAGCTAAAGAGAATGGGAATTTTGATGGAAGGAGGAACAAGACTTCTGGTCAGGTGAATACAGGGTTATAAATACAAAATAAAATCGGGTAATGCAGGAGTAGGTTTAATAATGAATTAAAAACTAGAAGCAGAGGTAAGCTACTATGAACAGCATAGTGAACGCATTATTGTAGTCAAGATAGACACGAAGCCAATGCCTATGACAGTTGTACAAGATTATATGCCAAACAGCTTCGCAAATGACGAAGAGATTGAAGAAATGTATGGTGAAATAAAAGAAATTATTCAGATAGTGAAGGGAGATGAAAAGTTAATAGTCATAGGAGACTGGAATTCGATAGTAGGAAAATGAAGAGAAGGTAAAGTAGTACATGAACGCGGAATGGTGTTAAGGAATGAAAGAGGAAACCGCCTGGTAGAATTTTGCACAGAGCGTAACTTAATCATAGCTAACACTTGGCTTAAGAATGATGAAAGAATATTGTACACGTGGTAGACGCCTGGAGATACTGGAAGGTTTCAGATAGATTATATAATGGTTTTAAATTGTAAGACATTTGAAGGGGCAGATGTGGATTAAAACGGAAGTAACTGCAAATGGTGGAAATTTAGGGAGGTCGGTTATGAATAAATTGAAAGGACCAAAGGTTGTAGAGAGTTTCAGAGAGAGCATTAGGGAATGATTGACAAGAATGGAGGAGAGAGATACAATAGAAGATGAATGGGTAGCTTTGAGAGGTGAAATATTGAAGGCAGCAAAGGATCAAGTAGCTAAAAAAAAGGAGGGCTAGTAGAAATCCTTGGGTAACAGAAGAGATATCGAATTTAATTGATGAAAGGAGTAAATATAAAAATGCAATAATGAAGCAGGCAAAAAGGAATACAAATGTCTAAAAAATGAGGAAGGCAGGAAGCACAAAATGGCTAAGGAGGGATGGCTAGAGGACAAATGTAGAGGCATATATCACTAGGGGTAAAATAGATACTGCCTACAGGAAAATTAAAGAGACGTTTGAAGAGAAGAGAACCACTTGTATGAATATTAAGAGCTCAGATGGAAAACGATTACTAACCAAAGAAAGAGAAGTAGAAAGGTGGAAGGAGTTATAGAGGGTATATACAAGGGCGATGTACTTGAGGGCAATATTATTGAAACGGGAGCGGACGTAGTTGAAAATGAGGTGGGAGATATGATACTGCGTGAAAAATTTGACAGAGCACTTAAAGACCTAAGTCGAAACAAGGCCCCGGGGGTAGACAACAATCCATTAGAACTAGCCTTGGGAGAGCCAGTCCTGACAAAAAACCCTACCACCTGGAGAGCAAGATATATGAGACAGGCGAAATGCCCTCAGACATCAAGAAGAATATATTAATTCCAAACCCAAAACCAGCAAGTGTTCACAGGTGTGAAAATTACCGAAGTATCAGTTTATAAGTCACGGCCGCAAAATACTAACACGAATTCTTCGCAGACGAATGGGAAAACTGATAGAAGCTGACCTCGGGGAAGATCAGTTTGGATTTCGTAGAAATACTGGAACACGTGAGGCAATACTGACCCTAAGAAAAGGAAACCTACGTTTCTAGCATTAGTAGACTTAGAGAGAAAGCTTTTGACAGTGTTGACTAGCATACTCTCTTTCAAATTCCGAAGGTGGCAGGTGTAAAATACAGGGAGCGAAAGGGTATTTACAATTTATGCAGAAACCAGATGGCAGTTATAAGAGTCGAGGGGCACGAAAGGAAAGCAGTGGTTGTGAAGGGAGAGAGACGGGGTTATAGCCTGTCTCTGATGTTTTTCAACCTGTGTATTGAGCAAGCAGTAAGGAAAACAAAAGAAAAATTTGGAGTAGGAATTAAAATCCATGTAGAAGAAATAAAAACTTTGAGGTTTGCTGACGACGTTGTAATTCTGTCAGAGACAGCAAAGGACTTGGAGGAGCAGTTGAACGGAATGGATAGAGCCTTGAAAGGAGGGTATAAGATGAACATCAACAAAAGCAAAACGAGGATAATGGAATGTAGTCGTATTAAATCAGGTGATTCAGAGGGAATTAGATTTAGGAAATGAGACACTTAAAGTAGTAAATGATTTTTGCTATTTGAGGAACAAAATAACTTATGATGGTCGAAGTAGAGATGATATAAAATGTAGACTGGCAATGGCAATGAAAGCGTTTCTGAAAAAGAGAACTTTGTTAACATCGAGTATAGATTGAGGAGTCAGGAAGTCTTTTCTGAAAGTATTTGTATGGAGTGTGGCCATGTATGGAAGTGAAACATTTACGATAAATAGTTTAGACAAGACGAGAATAGATGCTTTCGAAATGTGTGCTACAGAAGAATGCTGAAGATTAAATGGGTAGATCACGTAACTAATTAGGAAGTACTGAATAGAATTGGGGAGAAGAGGCATTTGTCGTACAACTTGAGTAGAAGAAGCAATCTTTTGGTGGGACACTTTCTGAAGCATCAAGGGATCATCAATTTAAATAAACAGATTCAGAAATATGTAGGTTGCAGTAGTTACTCAGAGATGAAGAATCTTGCACAGGATAGAGTAGCATGGATAGCTGCATCAAACCAGTCTCTGGACTGAAGACCACAACAACAACAATGGGACGTCATCGGATGATAACTCCAGCGTCATCCACAAACAGTATTAACTGTCCGTATATTACTCGACCTACTTCAACACGCATGATACTATATTCAGGAAACTGACATCCGGAACATGTACAACGAAATGCTTGCACGTTTGCATGCTTGCATTCTATTTTCCGGAGGTTACACGGGTATCAACGTTTCACAATTGCAATGTCTGATCTCGCACTTACGTTAACCTGTGCCTTACAGTGTTAATCACTTAAATATGTGACCCATACAAATGTATTACCGAAATTTTGCTTCTCTGCATTAACAATTTTTTTGGTGCTCTGGTTCTTTTCAGTCAATGTATTATTTCCACCTTTCAGCATTCCCTTCTGGATTTCCATCTAAGTCCTTGATATTCATACAGTT
Source organism: Schistocerca piceifrons (assembly GCF_021461385.2). NCBI lineage: Eukaryota > Metazoa > Arthropoda > Insecta > Orthoptera > Acrididae > Schistocerca > Schistocerca piceifrons. The sequence continues at coordinate 755,453,875 of NC_060138.1, forward strand.
GCATTCTTTTCCTCAAAGTTAGCTTTAATGATTCTTTTTGTAATATGTGTCTTTATCCTACTGATGCATGCTTGTACAGCCTTTCATTTATCTTCTAGTCATTCCTGCTTAGCAGTTTTTTAGTTTCTGTCAGTCTTATTTTTACAAGTATGTATTCTGTTTTGCCTGCTTCGTTTGCTGCATTTTTATATTTAACATCTGAAACTTCCGGCAATCGCTATTTCTTTCAATTTATCGCACTCTTATCTCCTTAATTTCCTACCTTTTTGACGTTTCTTCAGTTTCAGTCTGTAGTTCGTAACCAATAAATTGTGACCGGAGGTTACGTTTGTCCCTGGAAATGCCTTGAAAGCTGGTTTAGATATATAATCAGTCTGATACCTTTCAGTGCCTCGAGATCTCTTTAACGTATACAACCACCTGATATGATATTGAAACCAAATATTAGCAACGATTAAGTTGCGCTCTATGCAAAATTCTACCAGGCAGGTTTCCCCTTTCAGTGCCTTTCCCCAGCCCAAGTTCTATAATATTTTTTCTTCTCTTCATTTTCTTACTGCCGAATTCCAGTCCCTCATCACAGTTAAATTTTTGTCTCCCTAAACTATCTGAATAATTTCTTTTACTTCATCATACATTCTTTCAATCTTTTTATTATCTGTGGAGCCAGTAAACATATCAACTTGTACTGTTATGGTAGGTGTTGGCTTCGTGTCTATCTTAGCTACGATAATGCGTTCACTTTGTTGTTCGTAGTATCTATGTTATCTACGATAATGCGTTCACTATGCTGGTCGTAGTAGTTTACCCGTATACCTATTTTGTTATTCAGTATTAGCCCTATTCCTACATTACCCCTACTTGTAACCCTGTACTGACGCGTCCAGAAGCCCTATTCTTCTTGTCACCGCACTTCACTAAATTCCACTATATCTACCATCAACATATCCATTTCGCTTTTTAAATTTTCTTATCTACCTGGCTCACTCAGGAATCTATTATCCACGCTTTGAGCTGCAGACTGTCAGTTTACCTTTTTCTGATAACATCCCACTGAGCAGTGCCCGCTCGGAGATCCGAAGGGGGGAAATATTTTATCTCCGGAATATTTTACCCAAGACCACGCCATCATCATATAACATTAAAGCAGAGCTTCTTGTCCTCCGAAAAAATAATTACTGTACTTGGCCCTTGTTTTCAGCCCTTCGCGGTACCAGCACAGTTGGCTAATGTTACAATGCCTGATCAGTTAGTCGTTTACACTGTTTAAGTGTAATCATCAGTTGTGTGCTGCTGATGGCAAGTATTTAAGAAAGGTGTGCAGGTTCTAAGCGGCTGTATTACGTAAGATTCCGTCCACAATTGGATTTCTAACTAAGGAAATAATGCAAGACTGCATGATTTTTTAAATGATTCGTCCCTTTTACACATTTTTCGGAACTGGCAGTTATTGGGTATCATTACTGGCGACAAACTCGTATGACGAGGATATACAACTGATTCTATAATGTGTGATGGCCTCCGCAAGGGGACAGTTATTTTGGAAATTAGCGAAAGGCTCGTTTTGTACGCGTAACAAAATTATTGTTTTTGTTTCTGAACATGTAATACACTGTATCGTTGAATTTCTTCTGCTTGAGTATCTTTTGGAAAAGAATGTTAGACTAATGAGACTTTTACAGAATACTTCTGTTATTTTAAGAATTTAAGAGATCTTAGTATTGTTCTTAAGATACTCTAAAAAAATTTACGTACGACGCACACAACTGATGATTACACTTAATGCATAGGTCAATGAAGAGGAATATTTTATGGATTTTTCTACAAAATTCACTCAGGAGTTCAGTTGATCAATAAAAAGAAAGAGGTGGAACCTAGTCACAGTTAGTTTTGATTATGTTTATTACTGCACATGGTAATGATCATGAGAAGCTGTGGTTATCTCTGACCCGTGACAGCTAAAACAGCAGCAGGAAGAACGGCGATGTTTCTGTGAAATGTAACTGCTAATACTCATAAATATCACCCGAGATGTCTTTTAGTGGAAAGCACAGGTAACTTTAACACTAGAATTGCACTTTAAGTCTGGTTCACATACTCACAAAGGTCAAACTACGATTGTACTGCATTACTGATAGAAGACGACAGATATTTCAGATATTAATACAAGTCAGATTATACAGTGTGATCAGAGACTGTCTGAAAAGATTGTAAGGGTGTTTCGGGGAATGTCGTGCTGTGAAATAATTATTAAGAAAAAAATTGATACCTTATGCCGTGTCCGAGTTATTTAGCATTGAAGTAAGCCAATCAATCCGTTCCGTGCACAAATTCTAGCAGCCTAGCAGACATTGTTGCCAAACGTGTTTTTCGTTTGTTTCCTCAAACTGAACAAACTTAGCTTTTGATCACCTAGCTTAAATTCGTCATTTCCGAGAAAGGCACAATTCAACTGGTAATGAGCCTTTGAACAAGTGATAACTCATGGTCCCACAGACCTGTGTGTATTACCGTGTTTAATGGTGTGCAAGTGCTTGAATTTTCGCCTACCTGATTGCCTAACTTCAGTGCTATTTAACGGGGAAACAGCCCAAAGTAAGGAATTCCTTTCTTAACAGTTAATTCCCAGCACAACCACCCCTGAACACCTTTGCAAGCTTTTGAGACTGTTGCTGACCACGCTGTAGATGCATATGAACAGAGCGGACTTTCTGTAGTTTTATTATCGTGGCAGGCAGTCACATAGTTTGAGGTCGCAAAAATTAAAATTAAACTGTACTCAATGATACCTTAGGAAGCATGGAGTATCCAGCAATGCTTTCTTAGTGTATTCATGCCGGCCGGTGTGGCCGTGCGGTTAAAGGCGCTTCAGTCTGGAACCGCGTGACCGCTACGGTCGCAGGTTCGAATCCTGCCTCGGGCATGGATGTGTGTGATGTCCTTAGGTTAGTTAGGTTTAATTAGTTCTAAGTTCTAGGCGACTGATGACCTCAGAAGTTGAGTCGCATAGTGCTCAGAGCCATTTGAACCATTTAGCGTATTCATATACTAGAGGTATACTATAATTCCCTGCGATCGACTATGAATGATCTGACAAGTGCGATTCTGTATACTATGGCGGACCGTTAAACGTGCTTGCCTAATTTAGCGTCTTGTCATGGGCGAGAAAGGTATAGTTTAGTAGCAGTAGTCGCACAGAGCATAACATGTAGAAGTACAGTTTGCGGCTTTTGTATTTTGTCTAGCTTCTTATATGGTTACATATGGTTGTTTCTGTAGATTATGTAGTTTATCTGATCGCACCGCATTAACGACCGACTTTTCCTAGGTAACTGTTTTATGCAGTAAACATATTGGGCTCAGTATTAGTAAATTCGCTGTCCAGACCACGTACAGGTAAAGTTAGTAGTTTTAGAATTCTAAGCAGTTCGTCAATTACGGATTTTTGACAGGCATTCCAGTGCATAAGCACGTGCAAAAAGATTCAGTGCAAGGCAAAAATTCTTCAGAAGAAAGAAGGCCCAAAAAGGAATTTAGCTGATGTGACAAAGAAAGGATCATCAAACGCAAAAAAATTAAGGGCACTAGTAAGGACGCTTTGCGTGACATATTCATTGAAGTTTAGTGAGTTTGTGACGATATAGGGACGTTCGCATACGATAGAAATAATTGGGTGACTAGTTCACATCATTCACCACATCATATTTAGTTAAGTTAGAACAAAAGTCTAAAACTTGAATATCTGCAAATTACGTATTTATTAGTGCGAGCTATCGTTCAAACAATAAACTTGAATTACAGATTTTTAATTTTACGTTAAAATTATTTGAATCGTGTTGTAAATGCGTGATAAGTCTTATCCACATTGTCTCTACACGCCACACTTTTCCAATTGGTCACTGCACTGCAGATTATAAATCACTTTAGAGTTTATCTGAGGCTCAAAAACATGTAAATGATTGTCGTATAACGACGTGTACACGTGTCCTCCCCAAGCCCACACCACAGTGACAACAGCGTATTCATGATCGGCGATATCTGCTCTGCAGTTATCCACTGCCTACGCACAGGTCTCACACAACTACGTCCAACAAAGAAATAGTACGGTCCCAGTACGAGAGGAAATTTTCTTCCTTTGAAAGGTTGAAGAAGTGGCTACATTCAACTCCTGGTCACTAAACCGAGCACTAATGTCGTGAATGTAATTCCAGATTTCTACCCAGTAACCTTATTTTTAATTTTTTAATTTCACTTATTTATTTTGTTATGAAGTACTGGTAGATGTTTGTCATCTGCTGGAAGGAATCAATGAAGCTGATCGTACTTGGTCTGCCTCTAAAGAGCAATACTCTAGGTACCTTCCTTTACTTCTTCGTGTGTTGGAAACAATATGAAGGCTGCACTGAGGTAGATAAACACTACGATAATCATTAAAGGCTTGTGATAGTTTCTCGTCTCAAAACAACTCACATGCTATTTCCCCTAATTAATCGTCAGGAAAGCAATTTGGAAATCCCACGTAGTCTCCAGGGATCACCAATGTGTATCTGACATGCTTCGAGTTCCTGACTGTGCCATGAATGGCTATTCATAATCTTGAATGTGAGTGTGTGCGGATGCAAAAAAAATGGTTCAAATGGCTCTGAGCATTATGGGACTTAACATCTGAGGTCATCAGTCCCCTAGAACTTAGAGCTACTTAAACCTAACTAACCGAAGGAGATCACAAACATCCATGCCCGAGGCAGGATTCGAACCTGCGATCGTAGCGGTCGCGCGGTTCCAGACTGTAGCACTTAGAACCGCTCGGCCCGTGCGGATGCAGTAGCAAGTACTATGTCAAATCGTGAAACTGATACCTAACGGATGATCGTGAAAAATAATATGTTTAAGTTCAGCCGGAGACAATTCTCTCTCAATCTATGATTGGCACACCTCAGTTGTGAACTATTAGACAATCCTTATCGGCTCAGCAACTGGCATGCGTTTATCCCTTTGATGGCGTTTATTCTATCTGATCCACATTTTCTGTATTCTATTGCTACGAACTTTATACAGATAGCAAAATCAGTTTCCAGTAGCTTGGGGGGGGGACGACGACGACGACGACGACGACGACACGAACAGCCGCTATACTAACGGAGTGGGTCAGTATACTAATAGAAAATGGTTCAATCTGACATGTCGGAACCCACCCTGAAATTTTTTATGCAGGAGGAATCCAACCAAATAAATACAATGTCAGAATTTTAGCTGCTATGAACGCAATGCAAGTATTTTTAAAAGCTGTTGAAGTTACCCGAGCACCTAAACCATTAAAAAAAGTCACATATTATTAATTTTCTTAATAAGAGGCAGTTCATATTGAAAGCTAAACTGTCACATACGTAATTATTACAGAGGTGACTTGCAGAGGAAAGTACGGTAAATCTAGGCAGTGTTTGATGTTACATTACAGACGACTTTCATCAATAGTGATTTTAATTTAATGAAATGAAATATTTCTTACACATACATCATTTTATAACTTTTTCTATAGCATAGTTCTTACGATAATTTTTGAATGATGTATATTTCAGTGATAATGGAACAGTTTCTTGTTTATTCCACCGAGATGTCACAATGAGGCGAAGTGTCATTTGAATGACGAAAACAAACATTTTCCTTACATTAGATATACATGACGAAAGAAAAATTAATGCTTCCATGTACCACAGCAATCATTAGTCTTATTTATACGGATTTGCTGTGTAGTAAGAAATGATCCTGGACGTTTATATGATTATTGTACTGCATGCAGAGGGTGATTATTGCACAAATGACTGAAATTTGGGAATACTGTTCTCCTAATAAACCTAAAATGACATGAAGCTATCGGAAGTCATGTTGTCGACAACTTCCTTAAAAATAATTTCTTCAGTCGAAAAAATTCTTTATTGGGAGTCACACTGATTGTTCCGTGTGAAATATGAATTGTATCAAAATCGTTTCGTTTACCTCTTGCACGACAGAGGTATCGTTATGTCCAGGCCAAGCGTCCAACATAAGCAACGAATTAATTTCCACAACTGGTTATAAACCATTTGGAATGAAATGTTAAAAATTCTTTCCTAATTAGTTAGTTCGTTACATGTTCCATAGATAATTTGAATGATACATTTATCGAAATAATGTGGAACGAATCAGTTTATAGGATACGTACATATGGTCAGTGTTAACGTTAATGAACATATTATTATTTTATCTCTACTCATGCAACTACATTTAACAATGAGATTTTTATTTTTTTCCATTTATTTTTCTACCAGTTTTTCAGTACAAATTCGTCGACGGAGTAGAAGGACCTGTCCAGGAGAGATGATTTTAAATTGAATTTAACACTTGCTTCGTCAGCTGGAAGACATTATGTTTTACTGGGCAAATGATGAAAAAAAGTTTTTTTTGAGTACTGAAAAGCTCAGTAATATGCTTCTTCCAGTTCAAATTTGCATCAATATGTAAACATAAAAATTTGAAGCGTTCTACTGTCTTACACCAATTGTTGATAAGACCATTTGTTGTTGTTGCTGTTGTGGTCTTCAGTTCAAACACAGGTTCGATGCAACTCTCTATGCTGCTCTGTCCTGTTCAACTCTCTTTACCTCCTAGTAACAACTGGTACCTACATCCATCCGAATCTGATTAGTGTATTCATCTCTTGGTCTCCCATTACGACCCCCCTCCCCTCCCCCACCTCCCTGCCTCCGCGCTTCCCTGAAGTACTAAATTGGTGATCCCTTGATGCCTCAGAATTTGTTCTAATAACAAATCTTTTCTTTTAAGTCAGGTTTTACCACAAAATTCCCTTCTCCCCAATTCTGTTCAGTACCTTCTCGTTAGTTACGTGATCTATCCATCTAATCTACAGCAATCTTCTGTAGAGCCACAGTTCAAAAGCTTCTATTCTCTTCTTGTCTACACTGTTTCACCCCCATACGCGGCTACAGTCCACAGAAATATTTTCAGAAAGTGCTTCCTGACACTTAAATCTATACCCTATGTTAACAAATCTCTGTTCTTCAGAAACGCTTTTCTTGCCGTTGTCAGTCCACATTTTATATTCTCTCTACGTCCACCATCATCAGCTATTTTGCTTCCCAAACAGCAAAACTCATTTATTACGCTAAGTGTCTCGTTTCCTAATCTCCTGCCGTCAGCATCACCTGATTTAATTAGATTTCATCTTATACCCTCCTTTCAAGATACTGTTCATTCCGTTCAACTGCTCTTCCAAGTCCTTCGCTGATTCTGACAGAATTAAAATATCATCGGAAAACCTCAAAGTTTTTAATTCTTGTCCCTGAACTTTAATTCCTACTCCACATTTTTCTTTTATTTCCTTTACTGCTTGCTCAGTATACAAATTCAATAACATCAGAGATAGGCTACAAACCTGTTTAACTCTATTCTCAACCACTGCGTCCCTTTCGTGCCCCTCGGCTCTTATAACTGCCATCTGGTTTCCGCACAAATTCTAAATACCTTTTCGCTCCCAGTATTTTACCCCTGATACCCCCAGTATTTGAAAGAGAATATTCCAGTAAACATTGTCAAAAGCTTCCTCTAAGTCTACAAATGCTAGAAACGTAGGTTTCCCTTTGCTTAATATTTTATGAGAAGTCGTGGGACCAATGTTGCTTAGCATGTTCCTACATTTCTCCGTAATCCAAACTGATCTTCCTCGAGGTCGGCTTCTACCAGTTTTTTCATTCTTCTGTAAAGGATTCGTGTATTTTGCAAAAGTGATTTATTAAACTGATAGTCGGCACATGATTTCATTGGAATTGGAACTAAAGTATTCTACTTGAAGTTTGAGGGTATTTCTCCTGTCTCATACATCTTTCTCACCAAGTGGAGGAATTTTGTCATGACTGGCTCTCCCAAGGCCGTCAGCAGCTCTAACGAAATGTTGTCTATACCCGGGGCCTTGTTTCAAATGGCTCTGAGCACTATGGGACTCAACTGCTGTGGTCATAAGTCCCCTAGAACTTAGACCTACTTAAACCTAACTAACCTAAGGACATCACACACAGCCATGCCCGAGGCAGGATTCGAACCTGCGACCGTAGCGGTCGTGCGGTTCCAGACTGTAGCGCCTTTAACCGCTCGGCCACTCTGGCCGGCGGGCCTTGTTTCGACTTAAGTCTTTGTGCTTTGTCAAATTCTTCACGTAGTACCATATGGCCCTTCTCATTTTCCTCTACGTCCTCTTTCATTTCCATAATTACATCTCCCTTGTATAGACCCTGTACATACAACTTTCACCTTTCTGTTTTCCCTTCTTTGCGTAGAACTGGTTTTCTGTCTGAGTTATTGATATTCATAAATGTGTTCTCTTTTCTCGAATACTCTCTTTAATTGTCCTGTAGACAGTGTCTGTCGTACCCCTAGTGATGTATGCTTCTACATCCATACATTTGTCCTTTAGCCAATCCTACTTAGCCATTTTTGCACTTCTTGTCGATCTCATCGTATAGACTTTTGTATCCCGTTTCATTTTTATGCTTTCTCCTTTCATTGATTAAATTCAATATCTCTTGTGTTACCCAAAAATCACTATTAGTGCTCGTCTTTTTACCTACTTGATCCTCTGCTGCCTTCACTATTTCATCTCTGAAAACTACCCATTCATTTTCTACTGTATTCCTTTCCCCTGTTCGTTTCAGTCGTTCTCTAATTCTCTCTCTGAAACCCTATACAAGCTCTGGTTCTTTCAGTTTGTACAGGTACCATGTCCTTAAATTCATGTCTTTTTGCAGGTACGTCAGTTTTAATCTGCAGTTCATAAGCAGTAAGTTGTGGTCAGAGTCCACATCTGCCCCTGGAAATGTCTTACAGTTTAAAATCTGGTTCCTAAATCTCTGTGTAACTGTTATATAATCGATCTGAAACCTTCCAGTATCTCCACGACTCTTCCACGTATACAACTTTCTCCTAAACCAAGTGTTAGCAATGACTAAATTATGCTCTGTGCAAAATTCCACCAGGCGGTTTCCTCTTTCATTCCTTTCCCCAAGTTCATATTCACTTACTACTTTTCCTTCTCTTCCTTTTCATATTATCAAATTCCAGTCCCCCATGACAATTAAAGTTTCGTCTCCCTTAACTATCTGAATAATTTCTTTTATCTCATCATACATTGCCTCAATCTCTCACTCATCTGCGTAGGTAGTTGGCATACAAACTTATATTACTGTAGTGGGTGTGGGCTTCAGTGTCTGTCTTGGCTAAAATAATGCGTTCACTACGATGTTCATAGTAGCTTATCCGCGTTCCTACTTTTTTTATCATTATTATACCTAATTCTGTATTACCTCTATTTGATTTTGTATTCATAACTCTGTATTCACCTGAGCAGTAGTCTTGCTTATCCTGCCACCGAACTTCAATAATTCCCACTGTATCTATTTTTAACCTATTCATTTCTCTTTTTTAAATTTTCTAACCTACCTACCCGATTAAGTGATCTGACGTTCCGTACTTCGATCTGTAGAACATCAGTTTTGTTTCTCCTGATAACTACGTCCTCCTGAGTAGTTCCCGCCCTGAGATCTGAATGGGGGACTATTTTAACTCCGCAATATTTTACCCAAAACATGCCATCATCATTTAACCATACAATATAGCTGCATTTCCTCAGGAAAAGTTACAGTTCCAACTGTTTGCAGTACCAGCACAATAAGACCGATTTGGATAACGTTACAAGTCCAGATCACTCAGTCATCCAGACTGTCACCCCTGCAACTACTGGAAAGGCTGTTGCACCTGTTCAGGAACCACACGTTTGTCTGGTATCTCAACAGATACCCCTCCATTGTGGTTGCACACATAGTACGGCTATCTGTATGAATGAGGCATGCAAATCTCCCCACTAAAGACAAGGTCCATGGTTCATGGGTGGGGTGGGGGGGCTATTTGTTCTACAAAGTAGTGCGTTTTTTCAAAGTTGGAGGGAAGGGGGAGAGAGTTCATTTTCAGAGAATAGCTTAATAATTGATTAAAACTGTGTGCCAGACCGAGACTCGAACTCGGGACCTTTGCCTTTCACGGACAAGTGCTCTATCATCTGAACTACCCAAGCGAGACTCACGCCCCGTCCTCACTGCGAACCTTGCAGAACTAGCAGAAGAGCTTCTGTGAAGTTTGGAAGGTAGGAGACGAGATGCTGGCAGAAGTAAAGCTGTGAGGACGGGGCGTGAATCATGCTTGGGTAGCTCAGTTGGTAGAGCACTTGCCCGCAAAAGGCAAAGGTCCCGAGTTCGAGTCTCGGTCCGGCACACAGTTTTAATCTGTCAGGAAGTTTCATATCAGCGCACACTCCGCTGCAGAGTGAAAATGTCGTAGTGTCGCTTAATAATTCTTTGGAAAAAATTATTTACTAACTCTTCTATTGATTTCTCTCTAATGAGATTTATTATAACACTGATAAAGTCTGCAATAAGTACCAATTTTCCTTGTTGAATGTTATGTGCAAGGTCATACATGTATAAGGAATAGCACTGGTTCCAAAATTGAACCCTTAAGGACTCCATTTGTGACTCTTTTTTTTTTTTTACTCCAATCACTGAAATTTTGTATCTTTCAAACATGTCTGAATTATTCAGCACAATATTTTGCATTCTGTTTCTCAAGTATAATTCAAACGAGCTGTTTGTAAACCATCAATTTCATTTTCCAAGATTTTGATACATCGATAATAAGGTTACTGCCACTAAACAGTCCTTTCTTATTTTTGGTCCTAATATGCTTTGGGGTCCCTGAAGACACATATAAAGCTGCGGAAACAGTAACCCACTCGTAGTTGTCATTGTTTTTGTTGTGTATGAATGTGTCATAAATCGATTGCGCAACAGATCCTGTTTTCTTGGCCTCGAAATGATAAAGTTCGGTTTGCTCGCACTTCTTTTACGAAACCTGGCTGATCGGCGTGGGACAGAGCATATGTGGCGATAACCCCAAGCTTCGTCTTCATTTGAGTTATCAATTAATGGCGCCACCTCCACATTTCTATTTGAAATTAACTTCGTTGTTACTTAACTTCATATACGGTATAAGTTCTTGAAACTGCTTAACCATGTCGAGAGAACTTTGAAATGAGCAATTTTGATCTTAGTTGTGATTTGGAGGACCCAGTCTAGTAAATCACCATCTGTAACGCTGCATTGCCTCTCACGAGCACCTGGAAGACTCATCTAACGAACTGTTGTTCACGACATTTATTTAAGTTCAGGGGTGTATGTTGGTTATTAATGGGGATAATGGGACAGCATTGTGATACTTTACAGTAAATCTTTTGGACAGTTATTCTTATACAGTTTTACGAGTTCCATTTTGGAGCATATTTATTAGTTTGTGTGAGCCTTTCTTCCATTTATACATTCACGATCAGATTTTATGAGGCAAAACCGGGCTTGTACACTGCTTAACGTTAATCGTTAAACACAATGAGTATTATTTCAGTTTTATCTTCATTGTTAACACTTACACTACGGCAAAGGGAACTGTTAATTATTATGAACATTAAATAAGTTACTGATTTGAGTGAACAGTAACTGGGTCAATTGTATCAGAGAAACCGTCAACGAAAACTGAAATTCGCTTTACAAATTACGATCATGTCGAGTCGTGGCATCTGTTTACTGATACGTCGTCAACCCAGGATGTTGTTGTTGTGGTCTTCAGTCCTGAGACAGGTTTGATGCAGCTCTCCATGCTACTCTATCCTGTGCAAGCTTCTTCATCTCCCAGTACCTACTGCAACCTACATCCTTCTGAATCTGCTTAGTGTATTCATCTCTTGGTCTCCCTCTACGAATTTTACCCTCCACGCTGCCCTCCAATACTAAATTGGTGATCCCTCAGAACATGTTCACCCAACCGATACCTTCTTCTAGTCAAGTTGTGCCACAAATTTCTCTTCTCTCCAATTCTATTCAATACCTCCTCATTAGTTATGTGATCTACCCATATATTCTTCAGCATTCTTCTGTAGCACCATATTTCGAAAGCTTCTATTCTCTTCTTGTCCAAACTATTTATCGTCCATGTTTCACTTCCATACATGGCTACACCCCATACAAATACTTTCAGAAACGACTTCCTGACACTTAAATCTATACTCGATGTTAACAAATTTCTCTTCTTCAGAAACGCTTTCCTTGCCATTGCCAGTCTACATTTTATATCCTCTCTACTTCGACCATCATCAGTTATTTTGCTCCCCAAATAGCAAAACTCCTTCACTACTTTAAGTGTCTCATTTCCTAACCAAATTCTCTCAGCATCACCCGACTTAATTCGACTACATTCCATTATCCTCGTTTTGGTTTTGTTGATGTTCATCTTATATCCTCCTTTCAAGACACTGTCCATTCCGTTCAACTGCTCTTCCAAGTCCTTTGCTGTCTCTGACAGAATTACAATGTTATCTGCGAACCTCAAAGTTTTTATTTCTTCTCCACGGATTTTAACTCCTACTCCGAACTTTTCTTTTGTTTCCTTTACTGCTTGCTCAATGTACAGATTGAACAACTTCGGCGAGAGGCTACAACCCTGTCTCACTCCCTTCCCAACCACTGCTTCCGTTTCATGTCCCTCGACTCTTATAACTGCCATCTGGTTTCTGTACAATTTGTAAATAGCCTTGCGCTCCCTGTATTTTACCCCTGCCACCTTCAGAATCTGAAAGAGAGTATTCCAATCAACATTGTCAAAAGCTTTCTCCAAGTCTACAAATGCTAGAAACGTTGGTTTGCATTTTCTTAATCTAGCTTCTAAGATAAGTCGTAGGGTCAGTATTGCCTCATATGTTCCCATATTTCTAAGGAATCCAAACTGATCCTCCCCGAGGTCGGCTTCTACCAGTTTTTCCATTCGTCTGTAAAGAATTCGCTTTAGTATTTTGGAGCCGTGACTTATTAAACTGATAGTTCTGTAATTTTCACATCTGTCAACGCCTGCTTTCTTTGGTATTGGAATTATTACATTCTTCTTTAAATCTGAGGGTATTTCGCCTGTCTCATACATTTTGCTCACCGGATGGTAGAGTTTTGTCAGGAATGGATCTCCCAAGGCTGTCAGTAGTTCTAATGGAATGTTGTCTACTCCCTGGGCCTTGTTTCGACTTAGGCCTTTCAGTGCTCTATGAAACTCTTCACGCAGTATCGTATCTCCCATTTCATCTTCATCTACATCCTCTTCCCTTTCTATAACATTGCCCTCAAGTACATCACCCTTGTATAGTCCCTCTATATACTCCTTCCACCTTTCTGCTTTCCCTTCTTTGCTTAGAACTGGGTTTCCATCTGAGCTCTTGATATTCATACAAGTGGTTCTCTTTTGTCCAAAGGTCTCTTTAATTTTTCTGTAGGCAGTGTCTATCTTATCCCTAGTGAGATAAGCCTCTATATCCTTACATTTGTCCTCCAGTCATGCCTGCTTAGCCATTTTGCACTTACCGTCGATCTCATTTTTGAGACGTTTGTATTCCTTTTTGCCTACTTCATTTACTGCATTTTTATATTTTCTCCTTTCATCAAATAAATTCAATATTTCTTCCGTCACCCAAGGATTTCTACTAGACCTCGTCTTTTTACCTACTTGATCCTCTGCTGCCTTCACTACTTCATCCCTCAAAGCTACCCATTCTTCTTCTACCGTATTTCTTTCCCCCATTTTTGTCAATTGTTCCCTTATGCTCTCCCAGAAACTCTGTACAACCTCTGGTTTAGTCAGTTTATCCAGGTCCCATTTCCTTAAATTCCCGCCTTTTTGCAGTTTCTTCAGTTTTAATCTACAGTTCATAACCGATAGATTGTGGTCAGAGTTCACATCTACCCCTGGAAATGTCCTACAATTTAAAACCTGGTTCCTAAATCTCTAAATCCAGGATATGCACCTGCAATATTGTGCACGCACAGTCCGCTACAGTTCCGGTAGTTCTGTATACGTCTCCAAGCACCTGGCGAGTTACGAATTTGGCAGTATTTAACATTTTTCTTAAAAAAAAAATTGTTGTACATATTAGCAGTTAAAGTTTTGACGGGGTCTTTCTTTCGGTGTATTCTAGCTGTAAAAAAATCTCAGGGCGTGTTTCGTCGTGTCAGATTGAACCATTTCTTTGATACAGCTACGACGGAGAGAAAGCCATGTGGCTTTCGTCCGCCTACAGTGACCGTTCAAAATAAGCACTGCAACTGAAAATCTCACCAAATGTGAAATCTGCTCTGTAATATAGTATTTTACTGGAAAAAATTCTTAAAATTGTTGACATTTATCGTGAATTTTGTGGTTTATGCGGATCAAATGTGATGAATGAAAGTGTTGTGCGTGAGTGGTATCATTTGTTTGCGATTACATTGACGAATGCTCATGAAGATTACGAATGTAGCCGTCCATGTGTAGACAATAAGGATCTTGTACAGAAAACTAACGAAAAATATCATCAATACCTGCGTTTCATTATATGTAAACCGTCGAAAAACTTTCTAAAGATTCCTCCTAATGTTTTGCATGAAACTGTGATTAACGAATTATGCTAGTAAACACCCGATAACCACAAAATTGAACGGATTGCTGCTTTCCTGGGTTTTCGTTTTCCTTGCGAACAGAACAGTCACGACATTCTGGTTCCTATGCTATGGCGGAGACAGCAACAAAACAGCGCAGCAAATCTATATTGAGAAAAACAAATGGAAAGTTGGAAAGAATTTGCAGTCTTCAAAGAATGGTCTTACGACATTTAATTGCTTAGATATACGTAAAACAAAGCTGATACGTGTAATCTCAAACGATGGTATGACGTTGCTGCATGAAACTGTAACCTTGAAGGAGCGAAAGAAGTGACATCTTACAGGTGTGATACTTATTTACCTTCTAGGAGGCAGATAAAACACCATCAGGAAACGATGAAAGGCGGGCAGGAAGTGACAACTGAGATATGGCCTTCTCTTTGAGCACGTACTGTGGCCATCACTAGTCTCCTAGACATGATGAGAAATTTGTGTGCTTATTTTGTTGAGGGTATGCTTCAATGGTACTATAGCACTATAAGTCGTGCAGTCCATAAACATGGTGACCTTAGCAGATCGGTGATATCACTACCACGTTATGCGACTTAGCGCACTCAGAAGGTACGTTGGAATCCCCCGTGGTACAGTAAAGAGGATAGCACACTGTTGCAAAAGCAACGAAAAATGGCCTACCAAATTTAAAAGAAAGCGAAGTTTTACAGAAGCTCGAAATGTAGATCAAACTTCAGTGCGAGACGCTTTTCATACTTTCTCTAACGAAACTCTGTCTCGAAATCTGTAAGAAAGCCCGAAGAGATTCTGGTCTTATATAAAGTACACCAGCGAAAAAACACAATCTAAACCATCACTGGTCGTCAACACTGGTGACGTTACTGATGACAATGTCCCTAAATCAGAATTAGTAATTATGGTTTCCCGAAATTCCTTCGACAAAGAAGACGGAGTAAATATTCCAGAATTCGAACCAAGAACAACTTCCAGCACGAGTAACTTAGAAGTAGACATCTTCGGAGTACAAAGCAGCATGAATCACTTAAGAAAATCAAGGATTCCGGTCATGATTGCATACCAGTCAGTTTCCTCTCAGAGGAAGCTGATACAATAGCTCCATACTTAGCAATTTAGCAATCATACCAAGCGACTGCTCGTTGAAAGATCCATAGCTAATGACTGGAAAGTTCTACAAGTCACACCAGTACCCAAAAATGGAAGTAAGAGTAATCCGCTGACTTACATATGCATATCGCTAATGTCGATTCGCAGTAAGATTTTGGAACATATACTGCTTTCGAACATTATGTGTTATTTCGAAGAAAACGATTTATTGACTAACAGCCAACAAGGATTCAGAAAGTATCGTTCTTTTGAAACACAAGTAGCTCGTTCTTCTCAAGAAGTAATGAGTGCTATTGACAGAGGATGTCAAATTGATTCCATATTTTTTGATTTCCAGAGGCTTTTGATACTGTACCTCACAGGCGACTTCTAATTAAATTCCGCTCCTATGGAGTCTCGTCTCAGTTGTGCGACTGGATTCGTGATTTCCTGTCAAAAAGGTTACCGTTCGTAGTAATTACCTTTCGTAGTAACTGAGGGAAAGTCATCTAATGACAAAAAATGGTTCAAATGGCTCTGAGCACTATGGGACTTAACATCTGAGGTTATCAGTCGCCTAGAACTTAGAACTACTTAAAGCTAACTAACCTAAGGACATCACACACATCCATACCCGAGGCAGGATTCGAACCTGCGACCGCAGCGGTCGCGCGGTTCCAGACTGAAGCGCCTACAACCACTCGGCCACAGCTGCCGGCACTCAGAAATGTAATGTATACCATTTTAAACAAAGACGAACATCAAATTTGTGGATACGAATCAAAGTCCACGACACATGTCGCTTGGAGAAGCACTCCTAGATAAAACAACTGTTTCCCGAGTAAAGGACTGACCATTCTAATACGCCAGTACAAGTAGCGAATCAATTCTTGTATTTGTTGTTTATGAACCAAGAACTGTCCACTGCTTTAATCGGAGCAACGACTACAGCAAATGCATCTATGTTTTTACCATCATGCAATGTTGAAGAATGTATTAGGATTCACATAAAATTTGGTGCTGGGAATTTACAATATAACACGGCAGTACGAATCAGTTCCCAAGGACTCTACGTAGATGTGATTGGGGCATTAGATGGCCTACACGCAAGACTTGCATGAAATTAAGAAGTTTCACAAAGTCGTGCGAATACACTGGCAGTACGGCAAAAATAAAGGAAATAAATCTCGTTCGTTGCAGATAAAACGTGTAATTTTCCAAAAGACAATGAATATGTTAAGTAGGACAACAGTACTGAAGTCATTGTGCAAAAGTATAACAACAAATAAATAGGTTACTGTGGTTCTATCTTGAGAATTACCTATTATAAGTGTCCGAAGGCAGTTGATAGTATTCTATTGAGAGATGAAGATTGAATCTGTCACTTATAGCAATAAGGGTATGACTGTAGAAAGCATTTCTGACTTAAATGAAAGGTCCTACTTACCAGTATGTATGTTAGAACTGACAATAACATTAATAATGGGCAAGGATAAAAATTGGATTCAAGGACTCGGACACCTACTGTCTCACCATTTTTTGGTAAATGACCTACTCTAGATTCAATCTCCTTTCCGGACTCGACCTTGGTCCTGCAATAGGTTTACTGTTTACTGTAGCTATTTTCCTACAAAAGACTAGCCCTTAGAACTGACAATAACATTAATAATGGGCAAAGAATAAAAATTGGTTTCAAGGACTGGGACACCTACCGTCTCACCATTTTTTGGTAAATGACCTACTCTAGATTCTGCCTCCTTTCCGGACTCGACCTTGGACCTGCAATAGGTTTACTGTTTACTGGAGCTATTTTCGTACAAAAGACTAGCCCTTAATTTAGATGCTATGTGTGCTGGTATGCCAGTTACACACTGCCAACCTTATTTACAACCAGTTCCCTTACGATATGACTTGTATTTCTTCAGACCGAATAAGTAGCAAATTCCATAGTTTCTTATGAGCAGTTAACAGTGGTAAATATTTTTAAGATGCTGATCTACTGTATCCACATTTAAGTTCCATTTTTATAGGGAATAACGTGTATTAAATTTGGCTAGTGATAGTGTAGTGACTTTCAACCACGGTGAACTTGCATTTTACCTTTAATCTCTAAATGCATTCATCCAAAATAACTGGAAAAAGTCTACATATGCTAGAAAATGCTGGTGAGATAGCCACGCGTATGTGTAATTTTATTTCATATTTTCCGCCCCGATAGCTGAGTGGTCAGCGGGTGACGGATTGCCGTCCTATGGGCCCGGGTTCGATTCCCCGCTGGGTCGGGGATTTTCTACGCTCAGGGACTGGGTGTTGTGTTGTCTTCATCATCATTTCATCCCCACCGGCGCGCAGGTCACCCAATGTGGCGTCGAATGTAATAAGACCTGCACCACGGCTGCCGGACCTGCCTCGTAAGGGGCCTCCCGGCCAATGACGCCAAAAGCTCATTTCCATTTTTTTATTTTATATTAAGCATGCAACTGTTTCAATTGGAATCAAAAATAAAACACAATACATACAGCAATGATATTTGTTCAACAAGGGTCAACTGTTTGTTTCCTCATTTTCAGTTGTGCTTTTTGCTAAGAGACAGAAATGTAGGCGACGATGATTTCACACTGATGATTACTAAAATGGCAACACCATGAAACGTCGAATTGGCGTAAAGTGTACTAGATGCTTGGATATGTAAACAATTAGCATTTCAGCATAATCGCACAAAGGAGTCAGGAGTACAGGAATCTACAAGAAATGTTTACGCAGCCAATTTATCATTCAGAAATCGCATTAGAATATGGATAGTTTGTATGAAGATCGCGTTATGCTTCGTTTATGAAGTAACTCCACCGTGGTAGAACTGCTACATATCGACACAGTTGTTAGTCATTCCTCGAGCTATACGTGCAGCTGTGTAGGAGTATACATCGACGTAACGTACCTTGAGTCAGGTAATGGGCTTGTTTCCAGCAACTGAAGTGTGACGACGTCTGGAACACCACCGATTGTCAGCACAGCGATCATTATTATACTTCTCTTGAGGTGCCAGCAGAGAGGTGACAACACTGGACCCTGAGTGACACCACATCATCTTTTCAGACGAGCCCTAATTCTGTGTACAACATTACGACGGACGTATTCGTGTATGGGAGCTGTCATTGCTGAATTTGATGGTCAGCCGCTTTTGGGCACTTGTTGCTACCATACATGCCACACCGTGTATAAAATTCGGACCCTGTATACTACCAAATCATCTGCAAATATAATCAATTATCCTTCCTACTATACTGCATAACAAAATACATAAATTTTATTCGCGTTCTCATCCGGAGCTGCAATTTTAATGACTGTCAGCGGGCGTCGCTTCTGTGAAGTGTTGGGTGTTTAGTTGTACAGTGCCTATATAAATGTTACAGCCATGTGTGGATACAGTGGCCCGCCGCCAATTGCACGTACGAGGTGCAGGGCCCTCCAGATGCTGCTCCTGTTACTGCTAGCCGTGGCTGCACCTGCTGCTGCGGCACCCGTGACGTCAGCAGAGGAACCCACAAGCACCAGCACCGAGGCGACCACGGTAGGCGCTGGCGACCGGCTGCTCGAGTCTCTTACCCAGAAAGGTGAGTCAGCCGTGCCGGCTGTCGTGTAAGACAGACCTGCTTGCTAAACTTCAGGGAAACGTTCGTATTTTCAGATTAAAGAAAACCGACAGCAAATTTAAGTAACTCCAGAAAACGTGAAGCTATTTCTTCGAAATTTGAGTGCACGCTTCTACAAACTACTGTTTGAAAATAATTTGCTATTTTGCTTATTTGTGTCACCTTTATGTACCACACAACTACATGTTTGACAACAGAACTGAGAAAAAGTCAGAAGAACAACGGCATAGCCCACGGAGCCGATAAACTGTGGAGCCGATAAATCGTGTACCTAAGAACTGCAATGTTGGACTACCAAATTGTGGTAGCACTTCAGACTCTGAGGAAAGATGCTGAACATTTCATGCTTATGATGTTCATACGAGGGATAATCATAAAGCACTAATTATCAACTCGAAAAATCGAAGTTACGTAAAAAAATACTTGTTTGCAGTGTATGACTACAGTTCTGGTACACATTGAAATCTTAGCCTTACAGTACAGTAGCACGACGTTAGAGCAGCCCAAACAAAACAGCGCAGTCCATTATAAAAACAAAAATATCATGCAGTACTTCGTCCTCTGCATTTTAAGGGAAATAATACTGAATTCTGAGTTAGTGGAATTGTACAGCAACAATGCACCATCATTATGACACAGTGGTTTGATGCTCAGACACTCCCAGTCTGGTTAAAAAATCTGAATGACGAAAAACGAAGAGGCAGACCATCTCTCTGCGAAGAATGGACAATCCAGAAGTGGAGGCCCTGGTACTCGAGAACAGAAATAAATGATCAGCAACCTCCCTCCCCTCACCTCTCCTATACCACACCAACTTCATGGAAATAGGTGTCAGAGAGATAAACCAAGACACGTGAATTTAAATCTCCCAATCATGGTCCAGTATTTTCTTGTCCATTATAATGAAACTGCCAATCAGTATGTACCCCCGGGCTGCCTACTTGTTCTCTGCGTCCCACAATGCCCTCTTGATATCACAGAAATTTGGGCACCCTCTGACCACTCTCTCTTTCCTGTTCACTGCATGTGTGTGATGTCAAGGGACAGTGCTAACAAGGGAACCTCCCCATCGCACCCCCCTCAGATTTAGTTATAAGTTGGCACAGTGGATAGGCCTTGAAAAACTGAACACAGATCAATTGAGAAAACAGGAAGAAGTTGTGTGGAACTGTCAAAAAATAAGCAAAATATACAAACTGAGTAGTTCATGGCAAGATAAGCAACATTAAGGACGCTGGAATCGCAGGAGCGTCGTGGTCTCGTGGTAACGTGAGCAGTTGCGGAACGAAAGGACCTTGGTTCAAATCTTCAATCGAGTGAAAATTTTAATTTTTTATTTTCAGTTTATGTGACAAACTCTTATGTTTTCGGGAGTGATTATCACATTCACAAGAAAACGTAAATCGGGCAAGGTAGAAGAATCTTTTTACCCATTCGCCAAGCGTACAAGTTAGGTTTGTCGACAACACATTCATGTGACGCACATGCCGTCGCCAGTGTCGTATAGAATATATCAGATGTGTTTTCCTGTGGAGGAATCGGTTGACCTATGACCTTGCGATCAAATGTTTTCGGTTCCCATTGGAGAGGCACGTCCTTTCGTCTACTAATCGCACGGTTTTGCGATGCGGTCGCAAAACACATACACTAAACTTATTACAGTGAACAGAGACGTCAATGAACGAACGGACAGATAATAATTATGTAAAAATAAAGTAAAATTTTCACTCGAGGGAAGACTTGAACCTAGGGACCTCTCCCTCTACAGCTGCTCACGCTACCACGGGACCACGGCGCTCTTGAGCTGCCGGTCTCCATGATGTTGCCTATGTGGCCCATGGACTACTCGGTTTGTATATTTTGCTTATTTTTTCACAGTTCCACACAACTTCTTCCTGTTTTCTCAATTGATCTGTGTTCAGTTTATCAAGGCCTATCCACTGTGCCAACTTATAACTAAATCTGAGGGGGGTGCGATGGGGAGGTTCCCTAGTAAGATGTGTACGTATGTTTAGTCAGCAAGGCCTCAGACAAGTCGAGATTTGTTGATCAGTTCAATTTCGCTCTTGTCTTACTTCTAATTTTACGGATATGCGGACCGCACATGTATCAGGTTCCTGTCAGAGGGGGCAGCTTTGTACTAGTGTTACGTAAACTGAAGGAGGAGGGTGGAGAAAGTAAGGAAAGGGAAGGAACTATTGATGCCAGCTGCATTACGACTTGGATTCAGACCTGGAATCTCCCGCTTACTAGGCAGTTACGTTAATTAGTGCTCTATTTGGACACAGTGTTTATCACTATCTCTGTAAGCCTCTCAGCCAACCAATATTCCCACCTATAGCTGACTCATTTTGATGGGAAATGAATCCACCACCTACAGTACAGGTGCATAATTACGTGGGAATCTCAAAGAAGCTTGTGCAGAGGGCATGGAGAGGGAGTGCGGATTGGTGCTGATAAGTGTGGACGTGGCTTGGCAACACTACAGCGATAATCCCTGCTTTCAGATGACACAGTGGTTAACGCATCTGCTGAGTAAGAAGGAGGACCCGGGTTCGAATCCCATTCTAGCACACATTTTTCACTCGTAGACGCAGATTCAGCATAAAGTCCGAATGCGGCTGACATCTATAAATCCTTACCTTTACTTTCCTTTCTCCCCCGTCCATCTTCAGTTTACATAGTATGTATCACAGCTGCGGATACCGCGTGGTATCTCTCCTTTTGGACATCTACGAAAGAACAGACACCATGCATTCATATCATTTGAACTACTGGTCAGCAAAGAGAAAGGATGATCTGTAATACTAAATAACAAAATGTGTAGCGTATTTAACAGCTCTGTACATGGTCAGTTCTCAAAGTTGATCTCTCTGAGACAGGGCAAAGGCGAAACTACCGTTTCTCGTGCACAGAAACATCAGTCTATGTAACACAGTGCTACAGATTATCTGGTATCGAACTAGGGGTGGCATGTGAGGGATAGCACATAGACCTGGATAAAATACAAGATTCTGCTGGAATTTTTAACAAAGCGGAAATTTGTAATTATCGAGAATTCAACCATAATTTCAATGTGCGAGAAAACTACAAAGCAAAAACCAATATTATTGCGAACAACAATAATACAGTTTATTTTGGTTGAGATCCAATTACAGAATCAAGATATGTAAGGAAGTTAGCTGCCAAATCAGAAGCGCAGAACAAAGATATCAGTAACCAACTTATCGATTTTGTGAAGTTCCCTGATATGGCTGTGTGAGAAACTTTTACAACTTCCTTGGCTAAGGAACATATTGTTACCAGACAGGAAGCTACGAGTTAAAATTACAGGATGGATGTTATGTTTGACGCTGTGTAAGACTTTGTATCAGATAACACCTAACCAATGCTAGTGAAAGCAAATACAAAGGACGGGATGCGTTAACTGCATCGATAACTGTGCACTAATGCTCTGTATGCATTCGACAGTTCACGCAATACAGTGTTCGACGAAGGTTCCTGTGGGACCGATTAGTGCGATATTCCGTGCTGCAGGACCTGATTTGAGTACTTAGGACCGTGAACGAGCAGTTACACGGCTCGAATCTGGACGAAATGTCACTACTGTGGCCACAATAATGGTGAGTCCAAGAGTGCCACCTCGTTGTTATAAAAGGCCGCTGAAGGTGGAAATGCTGTGTGAAATCACGCCGGTGATTGTAAATGGACCACTGGGCGAAAAGGAAAGGACATCTCACTTCTAGACAAACTGCTGCAGATCTTGAAGCCGCTACCAGTATATGTGTCACTGTCAGAACCATTTCGCCGCGATTAAAGCAGGCTGATTTGTGTACTTGGAAACTTGTTAAATAAATACCACTTCAATGACGCCTTCGACGAGAATGAGTCCGTTGGTGTAGGGACTACGTCTGTTGAGGTCAGCAACAGTCGTCCAGAGTGATTCCTCCGACGAATCCTGCTTCACTGTGACGAGTGAAGCGTGGAGATAGAGTGAAACATTTTACCCACCACAGAATGCTCATGAATTTAATCGGTACGGCCTAGGCGTTATGGTGTAGGCAGGCATTACGCGCAATGGCCGCATATCTCTGCTCGAGGTACCGTTAAAGTTCAGCGGTATTGTAGGTTGAGTGTTCTGATTGTGTTCTTGTGTTTAAGGGTGCGGTAGGCTCTGAATTTCTGTTTATCGATGACAGTGGCTGCCCACATAGGACTGCTAACGTATCGAACATGTGAAGATATTGAACGTATGGAATGGGCTGCGTGCTCCCCGGTCCTAAGCACTAAAGAGCATGCCTGAGATATTCTTGGGAACGTGTTTCTCAACGAACACCCCCTCCCCGAACCCTGCAAGAACTGCAAACCACCTTGAGAGACGATCAGGACAATATCTCCCAAGGACTCCTCAACAGTGCAGACTGTACGTTAGTGCCCGAGGTGGGCCCACTGCTTACTGAGAATCTGATATCGACCTTTATGTTGGAAGTTCGACCTGTGTCAAACATGAACGTTATTCGCTTTCCCATGTGATGAAATATGTACCATTTTTCGTTACAAATATTCCACATCCCTCTGTTACATGTGTACTGTGTTTCATATCCTCCATCACTTCCTGTACAACAGTTCCTCTGTTCCTCAGCTACCGTTAAGCAGTGTACAGATACTGCAGATAACGATCAGTTACAGTGAGTATTGTTATTCCACAGATGTCGAAAAAAAAGATGCAATTTATCAAACACATTTGAAGCACGCCCTATTACAGAAATTACTCTTTTAAGTGCGCAAATAAAACTGAAAATGGAAGAGTTTGAAATAAAAAAAACGCAGTCTGATATGTTTGGCGAAAAAAACTGTCATGAAGGAAGAATATACATTAATAAAAACAAAATATTATGACCACTGCCCAACGCGGCGTTGGATGCCGCTTGGTGGGACTGCGGGCTCGGGACACCGTAACAAACGTATGGAATCGGAGTAGACACGGACGGGGGATCACCCAAGTGAAGATATGGGTTGCAAAGGTGGAAAGACATTGAGATAAGCGACGCTGAACAAGGGCAGATTATTATTACGCAAGCCTGTGAACGAGTATCTCGAAAACGGCGAAGTTGGTCTTGAGTAACTACAGAAAGAAGTAGAAGGACAACAAAAATACACGTAGGTGCTAAATTGTTGGATGTCCACGTATATTCACAGAATGGGGGCTTCTGAGGCTTGACTGCTCTGTAAAGTAGGCTAGGTGGTGATCTGTGGCATCTCTGCCGATAGAGCACAATGCTGGTGCACTCACAAGTGTTTCAGAGCATACCGTTCATCGTACAGTGTTGAACATGGAGCTCCGCAGCAGACCGCCCTTACGTGCTCGCATGTTGACCCAATGACACTGTCAATTACGATTGCAGTGGGCAAAGGATCACATTTTTGATACAAGAAGTCGATGGTCGTCTCTACAATCGCCGTCATGGAGGTGGACGGTGGCTCGAAACGTGCAGCATTCCACGGACGGAGGTTGATGTGGGCCGTATTCTGCTACATCAGATATTTCCCTGCCCTTGTATGGGACATATGGTAGTAATCTAAGACACGCTGACAGGTCTGAATCACCTGCATCCCTTTATGCTTGATGTATTCCCTGATGGCCCTTTATTTACGCGAATTACGTCTGTCACATACTTTGAAAATCCTAGAAACAAACTGTCGGATCCTTTATACACAGAATCAGTGAAGTATTTCGTTCCAAGGACGGCCAAACAAGCTATTAAGCAGGTGGTCATAATGTTTTGGCTCATCAGTATAAATTGATAGTGGAGAAAAAACAAACTATAGCAGTTGTGCAAGTATGGTTTGTAAATACGTAGCAGATAAAAGCAGATAAAATCCTTGCGGAAGAATTTTGATGAAGATGCTATGTAAGAAAACCGACAAATCGTGTGTAAGCAATTAGTAATTGTACAGCATAACTGTATTTGTGGCAGACATTTATGTGTCCACTTTATACTTTTTTGAAAGTCTCTTAAAGTTTGTGCTACACAGAGTGCTTTACATGTGCAATAAGTTTCTATATGCCGGACTGTGTGCGTTTATTTGTGTGTGAATGTTTGTGTTATGTTACGTTTTTTTGTGTTGTAAAGGAGACTTTAATGTTGTGTGGGTGAACAGCTGGAGCTACATACCTCCAGAACCCTACCAGGCACGTTTCAAATCCATGTCACGCTGATACGCTGCAGTTTCGCGTTCCACTGGTGCAACAGCACGCTGTTAAGCTGGTGGTCTTCATGTGTTACATGGCTTGTGGTGCTAATCGCCGCTCTGGAAGTTTTTCCACATCGTCCTTCAGTTAAATCTTATATTTACCTACTATATTTATTATTCCAACTCCTTTTAAAATCATCATTGTTTATTTATCAAGTATTTCTCCTGCCGAAGAATACAGGAACTGCCATAATTTTATAAAATTTAACTTTAGTTTCATTCTTCACTATATTTTTTAAGTTTCTGTTAACCGTGGCTGACATGTCTTGGACTATTACCATTTTTTTAGCTACGTTTTGATCTTCTAGAAAATTTATTTCATTTTCTGGATACTGCACCTTTTTACTTAGTCTGCCATTTTGTCACAAAAGGGAATTTTTTATCTTATATATTCGACGTTTCTAAATGCCATTACTTTTGTATTACCAGTAAAAATGTTTATTTTATGTCCTTGGAATAGTAAGTTCACCCTGTGGACAGTGGTTTGCAACTTATCTTCTTCATAATATCTAGTGGGGAGCGGGGAGGAGGGGAAGACAACTTGACACTATGAGTGAAGAATACGGGACGTGGAATGGAGCAAATCTTCCAGCTGTCCGTGAGTCGAATATGCACCACTGTTCAGGTAGAGCCAAAAGACGATAGCTGATCTGTGGTGGACACGCTGAAGTTTGTCTGGTAAGTGTACGTTCTTAAGAGTGTGTTGCAGTGCGTTTTTGTCCGTTCCTGCTCTTCAAATTATCTTAACAAAGTAAGAACAAGACTGTAGTTTTAGCGCAATTGATTTAATAACCACAAAAATTTCACTTGCAGAATAACTATCCATGGGTAGGAATGTCAGGTTACTACTATAATTAGTAACTGCACTCTCTGGCATTTGGGGAAAATTAATTTAAATGCATACACTACCGGTCGTTCGTCGTTGTTGCGTGCTGTTTTATGACCATAGCACCGCAACGTACGGTTGTTGGAAACTTTTGCTCAGTTCGACGTCCCATACCCAGCTCTGACCTTCTGTCAGAACATTTTTCTCCACATTGTGTAGTTAACTGCTCATCAGCGAATGAACAAGTGGTTATTTGTGTTTTGTAAGATATATTTAAAACAGGGCGGGGTAAAAATTTCCATTTTATCAAGAGATCGTCAGAATAAAACTTGGAGCTGCCGCGCTTCAAACACAACGACCCAAACCTTCAGTTCCCCAGCTTTCATCCTGTTGGATACATAACTTCGACTCTTTTTCTTTTGGTCATAAGTTATCTTTTTTGATGCGAACCAACAAAACTTCCTTGGCTGTATCAATCTCTTCATCGCAATGTATAATTTACACACACGTCTTCTGTTATTTCCTGGATATATTCCAATTTCTATCTTCCCATACAGTTTCTTCCTCTCTGCAGTTCTCTCTGATGCCGTGGAAGTTATTTCCCGATGACTTCACACATGTCTTATTGTCCTAACCCTTCTGAATGCCAGTACTTTCCAAATATTTCTTTTTTCTCCGATTCTGCAGAGAATCTCCTAGTTTCTTATCTTATTACTAAACCTAATTTTTAACATCCTTCTGGAGCACCGCATCTCAAACACTGCTGTTCACTTCTTTTCAAGTTTCTCCACACTCCAAGAAACTCTTCCATTCAATACTATGTTCGAGACGTACATTCACAGGAATGTCTTTCTTAAAAGCGATGTTAAATACTAGTACCTTTCTTTTGGCGAGGATTCTCTCTTTACCTGCGCTAATCTGCTTTTCACATTTTCCTTGCTTCGTCTGCTATACATAATTTTCCTTAGAAGGTAGCAGAACGGCTTCACTCCTTTTAACTTTGATGTTAAATTTATCATCAATCTCATTTCTGCTGTTTCTCATTACTTTCGTCTTCCTTCGGATTATTTTCAATCCATGTTCTGTCCTCGGTAGACTGTTCGTTCCATACAGCAGGTCTCTAATTATGCCTTGATTTTTACTTCTCTCATCGAATCTTATCATTGATACCTTTCACCCTGAATTTTCTATTCCACTCATGAACATTTATTTTCATTCCGTCATTGCTTCTTCGACGTACAATTTGAACAGCAGAGGCGAAAGAGTGTCACATCTTACACGCTTTTTAATACGATCACTTCGTCTTGATCATTCATTCTTATTCTTTCATCTTGCTTCTTGCTCATATTGTATATTACCCGTGTTTCCCTACAACTTACACCCGTTGTTCTGAGAATTTAAAACAATGTGTACCATTTTACATTATCGAACGCTTTTCCTATGTCTACAACCTTGAATTTTTAAAATCTTGCTTCCATTACTAAGCGCTGCGTCAGAACTGTCTTTCTGGTGCCTTCACCTTTTCTAAAGCGAAACTGGTTGTCACATAAAAGATCCTTAGTTATTTTTCTGATATGGTGTCTCAAGTCTCACATTTCTATACAACAGCTTGAACAGTCCTTGGGTTTCTCTTTTCCCAATGATTTTACAAATTGTGAAGGAATGTTATTTATGTCTTCTGCCTGATCTGATCTCAAGTCTTCTAACGCCATGCCAAATTCTGTCTGCAATACTTGGTCCTCTGTGTCTTCCATATCGAGTTCCATATCTTCTATCTTATGAGGAAACAGTTACTTCCTTTCGTAGCGTCGTTCAGGGCATTGTTTGCACCAAGTCACTGTTTTCTCTACGTTTAACAGCGGAATTCCTCATCAACTCTTAACTTTTAGACGTTTGCTTTTAATTTCACCGAAGGTTGTTTTGAATTTTCTTTACGCTGGATCACTACTTCCGGCGACCATTTCTTTTCAGATTTTTCCCATTTTTCCTGTGGCCACTTCGCCTTAGATTTTGTGCACTTCCTACTTACTTCATTCATAAGTGAGTTACGTTGCTATAGCTCATATTTATGCTTCCTTCTTTCGTACATCAATTGAAGTATTTCTTCTGTTAACCAACGTTTTTCCGAAATTACCATCCTTACATCTATATTCGTCTGTTTGACTTCTGTGATTATTCTTTTAAGAGATGTCCATTCCTATTGAACTGAACTGCCAACTTTGGTATTCACCTACTGTAAGTGCAGCGTCAAAGAATTATTTAATCATTTCTTAGTACATATGTGTCTTAGATCTTTCCATGTTGATTTTTCCTGACTGTTCTCTTAAACGAACTTCTCCTACTCTTCATCAGTACTAAATTTTGATCTGGGTCTATGTATGGAATATCTGATTTCGAAGTACAGCTGGTATCTTCTAATGTTTCCTGGCCTTTTCCTTTACATATTGAATTACACGTTCAGTGGTCTCTCAAGCTCTCCCCTCGCTGTTCATTTTCTACTTGTGACGAGGGCTTGTGTAACAGAATTATTGTTGTTGCCGTTTGTTTGCTGCCGATTTTGATGATAAAAATCCTATCACTTCATTGTTTAAAGCAGCTCACTCTCTGACTCACCGTCTTATTTCTAAAGAATCCTACTCCACTTACACCATTTTCAGATGCTGCTGATAACACCCAATATTCGTCTGACCAGAAATGCTTGTCTTCTTTCCATTTTACTTCACTGACCGCTATAGCTTGATCATCTGAATTTCCCTTCTCAGGTTTTCTAGCTTTTTTATCAAATTGGAACTTTTCACATTTCACGCTGCAACTCGTAATGTGTTACCCTTTCATTCAATGTTCAGTCTATTTCCCCCTCGGCAGTCATCTCCCACACAACAACATTTTTTTGCAAATCGAGAATCATCGTGATACTTTTTCTCTTAGAGGCCACATTCGCTGTGAACGTACTTTATATGACTTTAATGCCGCGGTTTTTATTACTTCTGATTTGCTTGATCACTGCTGATTCTTGCGCTGTCTAGAGGCAGTTTCCCCGAGGGCAAAAAGATGCTCTGGTTATCTGCCTCCGCCCTCTCTGACATGTTTGTTTGTGGACGGAAGTATGTTTTTTCTGTTACGGAAACCAGCGTCGTGCACCGTTAGACCTGAGTAGCCGTGTGGTGTGCGCAGAGCGAGTGGCTTTGATGGCGTACGAGCTGGCGGCAGCGCTGCAGCGGCTGGCGGAGCAGGAGGCGGAGGTCGGTGACGTCACAGAAGAGGCGACGGCGCGCATCGTGACGCGGCAGGGGGACGCCTCCGACTACAGCGACACGGAGAGCGGCGAGGAGACGCCCGCCACCACGCCGCTGCACCGCGCGCTCGCGCTCCAGCCCTACAGCGCCACCGCCAGCGTCGCTAAGGTGAGCGCGAGCCCGAGTCTTCCGGCTGGAGAACGGTCGCCACTGAAACCTAATTCGCCATATCCACCAGTGTCTGTGCATAGCGTAGTTTATAGGACAGGTGAAAAGGAAAAAAGACAACATACCTCGTCTTTCTGGAAAGAACTAATACAGCTTTAAACTGACGGACTAGTGACACCGGACGCCTACTACCAGCTCGTGATGACTCATTCAGTGCGTATCAGTGCCGCTACAATCTGTTAAACCCTACCTGAATCACCTGGTGAATTCGTTTTGACCCCGAGCTCGCGGTGGTTTTGTATGCACACCTGAATTACACTCATGTTCCTAAATTAAAGGTAATTGCAGAATGTGGTGCCGCACAACGTTGCACTACACAAAACTGGCGCCAATAGCACAGGCACATAGGAAACACACACGACACAGATCTGTAAGTTCACGGTTTTGGTGATAAGATGAGAAAACCGTCCCGAAACACATGTGCTACAAAGCGCCACTGTTTCCTGCGCATGTATCCCGACATCAATATGGCGTATGATCACCATGCACACGTACACAGGCCGCACAACGGGTTGACATACTCTGGGTCAGGTGGTCGAGCAGCTGCTGGGGTGTAGCCTCCCATTCTTGCACCGGTGCCCGTCGGGGCACCTGAAGTGTCGTAGGGGTTTGAAGACGTGCAGATATACGTCGACCGAGAGCATCCCAGACGTACTCGATTGGGTTTAGGTCTGGAGAACAGGCTGACGACTCCATTCGCCTGATAGCTTCTGTTTCAAGGTACTCCTCCACAATGGCAGATCGGTGGGGCCGTGCGTTGCCATCCATCAGGAGGAAGGTGGGACCCACTGCACCCCTGAAAAGGCAGACATACTGGAGCAAAATGATGCCCCGATACACTGATCTATTACAGTTCCTCTGTCAAAGAGACGCAGGGGTGTACGTGCACCAATCATAATCCCAACCCACACCATCAAACCACGACCATCATACAGGTCCCTTTCAAAGACATTAAGGGGTTGGTATCTGGTTTCTGGTTCACGCCAGATGAAAACCCGTCGAGAATCACTGTTCAGACTATACCTAGACTCGTCCGTGAACATAACCTGCGACCACTATTCCAAGCCGAGCGAGGTGGCGCAGTGGTTAGACACTGGACTCGCATTCGGAAGGACGACGGTTCAATCCCACGTCCGGCCATCCTGATTTAGGTTTTCCGTGATTTCCCTAAATCAGTCCAGGCAAATGCCGGGATGGTTCCTCTGAAAGGGCACGGCCGACTTCCTTCCCCATCCTTCCCTAATCCGATGAGACCGATGACCACGCTGTCTGGTCTCCTTCCCCAAACCAACCAACCAACCAACCACTATTCCAATGACCATGCACTGTGTTCTCGACTCCAGGATTTACGGGCTATCCTGTTATCAGGGGTTAGTGGAATGCACCTTGCAGGTTTCCGGGCGAATAAACCATGCCTGTTCAGTCATCTGTAGACTGTGTGTCTGGAGACAACTGTTCCAGTGGCTGTGGTAAGGTCCCGAGCAAGGCTACCTGTAGTACTCCGTGGTCGTCTGCGGTCACTGATGGTGAGATATCGGTCTTCTTGTGGTGTTGTACACTGTGGACGTTCCATATTGTAGCGCCTGGACACGTTTCCTGTCAGCTGGAATCGTTGTCATAATCGTGGTACACGGAGGGCCCCTGCTACGACCTGCTGTGTTTGACCAGTCTCCAGTCGCCCTAGAATTCTACCCCTCCTAACGTCATCAATATGTGTTCTTTGAGCCATTTTCAACACAGTCACCATTAGCACGTCTGAAAACGTCTGCACACTTACTCGCTGCACAGTACTCTGACATGCACCAACACACCTCTGCGTATGTGGACTGCTGCCAGCGCCACCGTGCGACGACCGCAGGTCAAATGCACCGCATGGTCATACCCCGAGGTGATTTAAACCCGCAAACCGCCCACCAGAGCTTGTTTCACCAATAGCATTATCCTTAATTTATGGGCATGAGTGTAGAAGAGAGACTATAATATAAGTTCATTGGCCCAATGCGTCTGTTAAAAACAAACTGGCGAAGGGAAAATGGTTCCGACTTTCATAAAGAACTGTTTATTAATCTCCTAGTTACAAACTTTAATAATGAACTGACAAAAAGAAACGAAACAACTAGTTTCCGGGGATATTGTTTCTCCATGAACACACAAACTACTGTCCAGTATTTAGCTTCTCCGGGCTGTCACCAGTCCCATCGGCAAGGAAACAAATCACATCCGAATCTCACCCTATACCGTGAGGCCCGGTGGTCTCTAGTTATGTTGGTATACAGCAGTGAAAGTTTTAAAGATAAATACTTTGTATGTGACGCACCAGAATTCATAAATCTTCGTGTCACGTAAATTTGACCAACTAGCAATCCCAGCGAAATATCAAATAAAATATACTGCTGCAAATTTGGACTTTACAAACGCCAAGGTTGTTCTACATTGCTTAGGATCCAAACGGACAAGAATCCCTGCTTCTATAAAAACTTCACACGCAATCGCGACCGAGGAGACCATCTGCGATTACCTACTACACAACTGCACAAGTACACGGTAAGAGGAGAAGTGTCGTCCTACTTGCCAGTACCAATGTGAGGGATGACGTAACACAATGGCATAAGCTTTGTTCATCTCATCTAACCAAGTCTAAATCTGTAGTTCTTGTTCAAATGGTTCAAATGGCTCTGAGCACTATGGGACTTAACATCTGTGGTCATCAGCCCCCTAGAACTTAGAACTACTTAAACCTAAGTAACTTAAGGACATCACACTCATCCATGCCCGAGGCAGGATTCGAACCTGCGACCGTAGCGGTCACGCGGTTCCAGACCGAAGCGTCTAGAACCGCACGGCCACACCAGCCGGCGTAGTTATTGTCACAATTAACAGTAAAACTGGTAAACAGCAATTAAAGTGACTTCCTAAGCAACTGTACATATTTATACTCGGCGAACACCAGTTGAACTAACAAGAAGTTTACTACGTCAGTGAAGCTGAGCTGCCATCAGCTACAGGTCTATCCTCAGCCAATACGAGTCGTGGCCTACCTCTGACCAGGAACTGTGACGCCAGCACAATTCTGATATTTTGATATTTTAATGTTCCCCACTTGTGTTTACTCTCCCGGAGTCCCTCTTCTAATAGTTTTGTAATATCTCTGCCTTCCCTCAAACACATGTTTTCGACAGTACTATTTTTCTTCTCTCATCCTTCAGGGTCAGAGATGAGTTCATTCAAGCAAAGGTGCGTCTTCCCTTTGAGTTCCTTTTACGGCAGTATTGTGCATGAAGCTTCCAGAACATTCCAAAATGTTCGCTTTTGTCCCGTTACGGCCCAGAGCTATCATATCATGTGGATGAGTTGCATCCTCCTCAAGTACGCTGCACCCACCAGCTTCACGATGGCGGAATATGGCTTCCAAACACCACCCCGAATTCTGATATCACCCGTACTTAATTAAAATTCACGTAACTGTATCCAACTGGTGGATTTAGATACGATCGGCACCAATCAGTTTTGAATTAAATTAAATACATATTTAGAAAATGTTTTACCACAACGTATTCTCTTACTCTACTTACTAAATTAAATAATATTGTCGTTCGGAAAAGAGTGTTGCCAATGAGATAACATACCCCTACCACGTCTCACCCCAATTCCATCCCTTTTACAACTCCAGGAGTTTTAGAAATCAAGACTAGACTTTCTGTTGTAACTTACATCTTTAACGCAACCACCAAAATCTTATTCTTAAAGAAACTCTTGCAACACCTATTGAGTTTGCGTTTGCTATTACTACCGAATTTTCAAGTATCCCTGACCGCTATAGCCATATAAAATCACACGTCTCTTGCTACTATGTCTTTAACATCCAAATAACATTCAGAAGTTTTAAGTAGTTGTAAGAAACAAAAACAAATACAATACACAACATTATACACACTTTTTATTCGTACTACTGCTTATACCCTATTTCAGAGAAATCACTTTTTAAGGCCCCCTCGCTTTTGTGACATACGCACCACATGTTCTATCCTCTGCAGCGATAGTCGTATTTAGAGACTGTTGCGGGGCGGACTACAGGCGTTCCACCTGTGTTTCTTCCTTTTGCGGTAACACCAGACGAAAGGTAGGGGAACACGTGGGTATTCTGCCCGACACATCTGTGCGATGGCGCCGTTACATACTTCGGCTCTGACCTCTTATCTGCCTTGTCTGGTACTCGACTGTGGCCTAGGTTTTCAAATCCGAGAACTTGTCCATGCGAGGGTGCGACAATACCACACTTGTGATAATAATCCGATGTGGCCTATACACGTTCCAGATTCTCTTAAATATGTCCATGGCGGTATGTACTGTCTATGCTACTAAATGAAGGCACTTCATTTATTGCCACACGCGTTTCGCTTCTTTTATTTTGGAAGCATCATTAGTGGCCTGAAATACATGTTTCCTTTTATACATACAATAAACGTATTAAGTGGTAGATATAATATGCTGCCATATTACATTTTGTCGTGTTTTACTCGTGTTTTTTAGGTTAGAAGCAACTTTTTTAGCACAAGTTCCGTACTGTGAACGTATCGTTTTGTGGTATACGTTCACAGTACGGAACTTTCGCTACAAAAGCTGCTTCTAACCAAAAAGAGAAGAGAAAAACACGACAAAACTTAAGATAGCAGCATATTATATCTACCAAATAATACGTTTGTTGTATGCATAAAAGGAAAATGTATTTCAGGTCACTGATGAAGCTTCCCAAATAAAAGAAGCGAAACGGGTATGGCAATACACGAACTACCTTCATTTAGTTGAATAGGTGGTACATACGTCCACGAATTTAGAGCAACTAAGGGAAAGACGGAAAACAGAAAAAAATTACTATTTCTTAAATATATTCGATGATATGATAATACTTGCCCATAATGTGGAAACTTGGAAGCTTTTCCATCCTTCTTACAAGCTTCTTAAAAATGACTGTAAATATAACGGTTAGACCTGGGTATTTTAAAATTTTGGTCTGTATATCTTGAATTAACTAATGCCATGCCTTCTAGATTGATATTTTCACCTTATTTTAAACAATAATTGTATATTTATGAAGATTTGTGATTCTATACTGGCACTCATCGCTGCTCAGTCCGTTGAATATTAACACAACAAATAAAACGAGATTGGTTGCTGCGCTAATGCTTAACGCTGGTTTGTCCACTTCATAAGCTTAACATTAATACCACTACAGCACTAGCTCTAACAGTTGCTTAGTCCATTACTGTACATACAAAACATTAACCACCACTATACCACTAGCGCTCGCGGCTACGTATTTCGTTTTCCTGTACTACACGCGCTATATTTAGCATTTACAAAACTAGTCAATGATGGTAGCTTTATACTATCGAGCACTCAATATATATTTACTTGTAACATTCTGTCTTATCCTCAGTTTCTTTCCCCTTTTTCACTAAAAACTGAAAATTATCTCCCAAATTTTTAATTGGTAGACTTTCAATGTTGTTCTTAACAATGATCACATGCTGCCTCTGTCGTCATTTTTAGATCGGTCAGTGCTCTTTTGTTCTTACCTCTTAGTTTTTCAATCCATTCTCCAAAGTGGAAACCAACGATCACTTCTTTCTTTGGCCCTGTATGTTTACACCTTTAATACACGAAAATTAATCTAAAACCAATATTTAAACTTAAACATATCCCACCACCAATATACGCTCAATATCCAAACCTCAAAAATCAAAATTCTTTATTTCATTGACGTAGGAAGAGAACAAAACAAGGAACTGAGTAGAACAAGGAAAAGAAGAACTGTCTTACACAGCTCAAATGACCACAGCTGTGAAGTTTCCAACAGCCAGGAAACGGTCAACACTTTGACATATTCTTCTCGAGAATTCTCTCAACTATTTGGTCCCTAACTCGTTTTTGATCCTGTGTTAGAGGACTACTTATTTTCACTGGTGCTCCCGATAACTGTTTCTACAGTAGGCCTACTTTCGTCCCTTGTTTGCCATACAATTCATCCAAGCAATGAACTTTTGAGGTACCCGAACACTGATCTTTGTGCTACGAATGGCACAACCACATCTGTTTCATCTACCTGTAGCTTCTGCTGAATTGCATCAAAATCAGGTTCACACAAATAATGATTTAGAAAATCCACACCCACAATTATATTTACACTAAGCTGCAGAGCAGTTAAGAATGGGTTGCCATATTGACGTTATTAAATTGCCTGAGACTGTAAGACTCACCACCGCTGCAGTACCACCGATGCAAATATGAAAGCGACCGCTGGTCTCACCCACATTGTGGAGCATACCACCCAACTCCTATTCCACTTTCATAGAATGAAATCTCAAACGTCTGAATGTAGTCTGCTTAAAATCCTTGTATTTTGGGATGTACCACACTTTCACTATGATATTAATGAATCATAATTGGAATCCCACAATTCATACAAATTCCAAGGTTTAACGGTTTGTGGAGGTGTTAATTGGGATGATAATGCAGGCTCAGTCACTGGTACAGCAGATGGCAGACTTTGGTTCATTGGAAGCAGACTGGGCATATGTCGTCGGCCTACAAAGGAGAGTGCTTACAAAACACTCGCGCGACCCATCTCACAATGCTGCTCAACTGTCTGAGACTCACACACATAAGAGTAACAGGCGATATTGAAGGTGTACAGGAAAGGATACCATGGATGCTCACAGGTTTGTTTGACTCTGGGGAGGACTACGGAGATGCTGAAGACAGATTTCAGTTATCGCTGTAAAAAGTAATTACAAAGTTTTAAGAGGCACTATTAAACAAAGTATCTGGGAATATACTACAGCCTTATACTTATCGCTCCCATTGCGATGGTGAAGATAAGATTAGACAAATTATGACGCGCACATTGTCATTTAAGCGGTCGCTGAGCCCGCGCTTCATACGTCAATGGAACGAGAAGTAGTATGCAGTGTATCCTCTGCCAGACACTTCACGGTAGTTAGCAGGATACAGATACAGAAGTAGGTCTGTGTGCCCTAGGTTAGCAAAATTTTCTGCTTTCTAGAAAGAATTCTGGCTCATCCATTATGCAGTATTGTTGTGCCCACAGACCAATAATAAACATGAGATCTCTCAGTAGCAACAATATCGTCTCATGGAGGCACCTGGTGCGACAATGTTTGTTGAGTTTGTTTTTCTCCTGCCTTTCGGTTCTCGCATTGTACTAATACATGTTAATCACTGATTTATGCTAGTTCTCAACCGCACTCAGTGTAGTTCATGCAACTGACCCATGTCAAAATAAACATATTTAGTCAAGGCTTCAAATCAGTTTTCACCATTTAAAAAAATACTGCTAATATCCAAGCAATTTATCTCCTATTGTAGTGAATATCTTACTAGTATTGCTCCATTTGTATTAGCAATATAGTGTCTGATTAACCCTAATGTGTATTTCTTAACTCTTAGTATTCTTATTTTCTTTGATTACAGAGCATTTCGTTGTCGAAGACATTTCAGTCCATCCTAAACCGCTGGGTGCAAGCGAGGTCAAACGTTACCTACTACAAAGTCGTGAAAGTCAATGCCAAGATAACCATCTGCTTTCCTTTCAACGTTTGCTTCGAAATACAGGATCCTTGGGGCCTATGCTGTCCCTTCTGAACCACAGAAACACAGTTTATGAAGCTTTTTTATTAGTGATATCTGTGTTACCTGGTAGCATGTAGAACACAGGACACAGATACATGTGAAACGATTTCGAGCCTACATAAAAAGTTTTCATAAAGTTGTCATCACATAGACAACAACTGTGTTCATATATGAGAAGACACTGAGAATATTTGTGCTGATATTTTTGGTTGTGGTAGTTCATACTTTTTTATGCTGTAGTACTAATTGCAAGAGTTGTAGTATGAAGCAGCTGTATATTTTTCTGCCTTATATGACTGTGTGATAAACGTCGTATTTTTGTACAATTTACACGTTTGATATTGTATACAGTAAAGTTATTTGTACCAAAAATCACAATATATGGATATTCTACAATATTATTTACTTAACTGATTTCTGCCTAGAAGATCATTAGTCAATCATTTATTATCTGAGTATGACGTTTATGCCGCAAACTGGTTACTGTAATAAATTAACACTGTAGAAAACCTACATTTTTGTATTTTCGATTTAAAAATATGATTTTTCATCAAACAGCGATGGAAGAATCAAATCACATGTTACAGTTATTAAAAGTGAACGGAATGTTGCTGTAGTGAAAATTTCATTTATCTGTTGGGACAAAATTGTACATGTGAAAAAGCTACTAACCATTCACACAGTGTACCTGATAGTTTTAGCTTATAGTTTCATGTAACGTAGCATGTAGAATTCAGATGCTCATATCCTTATTATTCACTTAATATTATTGTATCTATTTTATCCTAACACCATTCTTGATGCTACTGACTTGGAATGTGTTCAGTCGTTTGAGGTACTTGTAACATTCTTCTACAGAATCGTATCCAAATTTCCTTCCTAGTGTCTCTACTTGTACCTGTTCCTGCTGACATAGCACCACAACAATGTTAAGGGCAATGCACATAGCCTACATTCTTGGTAAATGTACAAAATGTGTAATGAGACTATATATCCATGGCTTTCTTTTCCACTACTTGAGATTATGAACAAGAAACCATATCGCTCTTAATATACTTAAGCGGCTCATTTCTTGAGTTTCAAGAAACTTAACTCTACTACAATGGTAATTAGAAGGTTAATCACGACCGTCATAAACTGTAGCTACTCGGTTAGTTATTCGAAACAGTTTAATCCTTTTTTCGAAGAAAATTAATTCTTGAAGCACTTTTAGGTGGGAATATTTTAGGTTAATCTTTACTGTGCCTTGCTGATAGCGAATGAAACAACAAAATTACTGTTACCATTCACTGTTCATTTATACCTACAACACGTTTCACAGGACTTTATCTTTTCCGTAGCCCCAATGGAGAGAGATCTTATAACGCTACAGGGCTGGGTGTTTGTGTCTGTTCAGTTTAACTCTTCATTACAATAATACTTTTAAAGATGTGTATTTCAACACACGTATGTGTTTTGGTCTTCTAGTATCCGTGCACACGCTTCAAAATATTTTTCGAAAAAAAAGACGCACAAAAAACAAGTAGAGAAAAGAATGTGGCTCTACTTAGGCAAATTAAAAACCCGGAAACTAGTTAAATATGTGCAATTTAATGTGCAGTGGTATAGCCCCTTTGCCTTAGCTCACATATTTTATTAAATTTCTGACCACGGCGAAAACAAGCCTCCCTAGAAACTACACAATAGATTTTTGTCTGAATTTTCATAGCCAAATGAAGAGCTGGAAATAGACCCATAGATATCAAACCGAACCGGCGTAATGTCATCTTTTATAACGAAAGATTTAATTGCTTGAAAGTAATCAGGATTGTTAAGAAAAACTTAGTGATTAAAGAAAACATTTTCATCCGCAATTTCATAGCCAAACTGTCAGAATTTGACAAAGGGGTATCAAATTGCCCAATATGAGGTATAGTTTTGTAAAAACATTGTAATTACTGAAAAATAATCAGGGTAATTACGAAAATCTTATTATTCATTTGAGAGAAACTGGAAATTGCTGTTGCCAGGTGCGTGAGTGAAGTGTCGAGAGGTTCATATCTTCAAGGCTTAGTTGTTCTGCATATAAACAGGCACATTAATATGGAAAATATATAATTCTTTCTTTAAAATTCTCTATTTTCTCTTGATCTATGTACTGTCACCAATATCAGAATTCCAATCAATATTTAAATATATATTTCAAGCTTTCTGAACAAAATTTGGAAATGAAAAACATGGAGAATAAAAAAGGTCATCTTTTTTTGTGAAATGATTTTTGTAGAAGTAGAAATCAACACACGTAGAGAAGTATTTAACAACCTTACTTGCTGTAAATGGTTTCATGGATCATTCAAACGTTTCTCTAATATATTTTGTGTGTTACTTTTAGAAAAGTCATCACGCAAAGCGTTTGACTGTTTTTTGTTCAAAATTGTTTTGTTATGGGGTGTTCATTTCTCTGGGTAGCGGAAGACACTGTCTACGAGAATTAATGAATGGGAGCAAGGTTGTGACGACGTATTCTGGACAAGAACGGATGTCTCAACCACAATATGTTCTTAATCCACGTGCGGGGCGTGCTTTTCTGCCCGCGGTGAAACCGATCTTAACGGGAGCATAACGGATGTTCCGCGAACTGCCGAAACAACATCTGATGGCGGGCTTCGCTGTGATTACG
The DNA here is from genome assembly GCF_021461385.2 of Schistocerca piceifrons. Classification (NCBI taxonomy): domain Eukaryota; kingdom Metazoa; phylum Arthropoda; class Insecta; order Orthoptera; family Acrididae; genus Schistocerca; species Schistocerca piceifrons. The sequence goes on from NC_060138.1 coordinate 755,494,047, forward strand.
TCTGCTCGCTTTCGAGGGCCAGGATCAGCCCTGTCTGCAGCTGAGGCAGCGGCGCATCCGTGTTTCGAGAGAAGAGAAAAACTAGAAGAATTGAAGATCTCCGGTCTAGGGTAGATCTAGATTTTTGATGAAATCCGTTGTGGAAATGTAAGTACCCGTCTAGTGAGACATACTGTTACATAAGAAGTTATTTGGGCCTGAAGAACATCAGACGAAACTACTCTATATGATTTATATCGTATAACAGTACAGCGATGTACACTGCAGTACAAGCAATAGAGATAGCAGCTTTGTATCTAAAATATCTATACTTTGGAGATGCAATTTCGGAATGTCGTGCAGTATTTCGTATAACGTACTGTTCGACATTCGATGGAAGGTTGTTGAATATTGACTCACAAGCATGACAATCGTCTAATAAGCATTATAAATTTCTGAACATTGCATAGTTCAGAACAGATTTCTGCAGTGTGAAATATAAAATAACAAAGTTACTGGTATTAATGCAGCAGTTTTTTAGGAATGGTTATTGTTACTTTATCCTAACTGATTCTCTTCTATGTAACTAACAAAATATTAAATTCTTGCAGTGCTTCTAATACAGTAAGGGCTCAGAAAGCAGTTCAGGGGAACTAATACCCATAGTGTCAGTGCAAGATGTAGCCAAGTCTCCGAAAAGCGTCGTGGCTGACATGTATAATTTTAGTAACTACTTACGAAGTAGTTTTGTTAATTAATTACTTAATGTACAATTACAGCCACAGTGGGTATGGATACGGTTATGAAATCAGTTACCGTTGTGTGCACATCACCTGCTAGGGTCATGTACACTAAGAATTTATTTTTGTGAGGACAAAAAGCTCTTTTTTTCCGTACACTATTTTATATTGCCAAAAAAGATAGTAAACATGAATTAGAGATAACGAAAGTGATGACAGTCAACTCATAAGGTGCACATATGTCTGAAAGACAAAGTATCGGATTACAGTTTTCTGAAAGTAGATTTAGTTTCCCGTATGAGTATTTTTGTATAAACCGATGCATCAACACGCCACATGCGCAGTAACTCTTCTTTTGTACATCCATTTTCAGACGAATAATGGAAGAACAGCTGATAAATATTTGCGAAGCAATGATTGACACCGTCGGCTGTGTGTTTTTATAATTCATTTAACTGAGACCGGTATCCGTAGTTCACTCCACCGTCCGAAGCCCCCTAGACACACAAAATACAACAGCATCAACCATCAAAAAATATTTACTGTTGATAGGATAGGTCTTCTTATCCTACTCCCTTTTTATTTACGGAGGACGAAGTGGGTGGAACGTCAGAGACAGTCAGATGTAGCTTTGCATTAACATATCATTTCTGCACAATATCGATAGTTCTGCTGTGTGATTCAAATGATTTGACTGCACTATACATGTTTCATTATACGTTTGTTCTTAACTCTGCACTAGCGTCCAGAAGTTAGGCATGATTACGAAAGGACGACAATGAAAAAAGAAAAAGTGAGCGATGATCCAACATCACCTGTGATTCCTACTTGTTCACTTTGCATAGGAAAGGAGTACTCCGTGTAGTGAAAAGCAGCGTAACCGAAAGATAGACACGAACAGTGCATGAGATCACTCATGTCACAGTCCTGATTGTCCGTTTGTAGAGAGCAGAGTGTAATCTTTTTGTGAAGCTGACAACGTAATGCCACAAAGACGCAATTGGGACCCTGTTTTGCAGGACAGAATACCCGGCCCCTGGAAGCAGGATTGACACAGGCCGAACTCTTAGTATCCTCGGATGCACCACAAACTGTCATTTCGAGGCTTAGGCGATGGTTTTGAAACGCAGGAGACGTTCGTCGTAGGTTAGTACAAGGTCGACCAAGAATAACCACCGCGCAGCAGGACCGATATCTGGCTGTAACTGCCAGACAAGATCGCAGTTCACTCGCAAGACAATTGACTGCAGAGTTTGTCGATGCCTCAGAATTTGCTGTTACCCGATAGACTGTGTACTCGAGGCTCAGAACAGCCAACAAAGAGACGGGCCCATGTATTGTGGGGTCGGCAACATCAAAATTACACCATGAACGAATAAAACAATGTGCTCTTCTCAGATGACCCCCGCTTCAGCTTGTAAAATGATCCTCTGTGCACATTACTCTGCAAAGAATCTGGTAGCCGATACAGCCCCAGGAACACTGTGGAAAAAGACCGATTTGGTGGTGATGGCGACATGGTGTGGGGAGGCCTCACGTACAATAGCCGTACGGAGCTGCACATCTTCGTTGGTCGTGGGAGAAATACTTTAAACACCCAGAGATACAGAGAGGTGCAGTTCTTGAAGACTTCTTCTTCGTGGATGATAGCGCCCGTTCGCATCTAGATGCTCTGGTGTATGAATTTCTTAAAAATAAAAATATCTGGTGCATAGATTGGCCTGCAACGTACCCGGATCTGAGTCCTATAGGCTACGCCAGGAAGCATTAGGGAGGCGAACTCTATTCCTGCAGTCTCCACCGAGGACACTTTCAGACTTCCGCACCGCTCTTGCTGAGGTATGAGAAGATCTTCAACCATCTCATAGAGATGTGTTTGGCTGTTAGGGATAACCATGTTGTTGTTTTTGTTGTGGTCTTCAGTCCTGAGACTGGTTTGATGCAGCTCTCCATGCTACTCTATCCTGTGCAAGCTTCTTCATCTCCCAGTACTTACTGCAACCTACTGCAATCTGGTAACCATATTCCATATTAATAGCTTCTTTTTTGTGGAAGGAATTTCCCAGTTGTGTTGTTTTCTTACAAATCTTTATCTTAGTTATCGGAATTTACCTGACACTGTATTTCGGATACTATTCTATACCAAATGCCTTGTGATTAAGCTTTACCTTGTTAAGCAGTCCTTCCAACATCCTGATAAGACAATATGTTCTCTTTACGTAATTGTGGTTAACTTTTGGATGCTGATGTATATTATAGGCTGCTTCTACCGGGCAACACAACTGATATTTTACTCATATGGTTCTCCACAGTGAATATGAATGTTACAATCGAACGGATTTCGTAATTATTGTTCTTTTATGGTTTTAGGGTTCTGCTGCTAATACGAGTAGACGTAATTTCATTTGGTTAAGTACAATAGTAACTGACGTAAGTTCCTTTTTTCATAGTTACCATTAACATTATGTTGTTGCTTTTTGCTGCTAATGTTAAATTTTCTGTCTCTGGCGGTCTGATGGTGGAGCGAATCATTGAAACCAGTCGCAATAATTTAATTAGTATATCTGTACTACCGTATAAAGCCATGTCGTAGTTTAATATTGTTACCAAAAATTTCGAAGAGTTCTTGACCGATTTACTTGAGATTTTTATACGATGCTATAATTAACGTTCGGACGGACGTAGTGTACACATTGTTTAAATATAAACGATCTAGAAATAAATATATAAAACCTATACCTCTATATTAAAACAAGTCGTGGTGTAACGTTGTTATCAAAAATGTCGAAACGTTCTTGACCGATTGACTCCAAACGTTTACACAATACTCTGATAAACTTTCGAACCGATATGGGCCACACTTTTCTTAACATAAATGGTGTACAAGTACATATATAATATATAAATGTTAAGAGTTATCAGCAAAAATCTCGAAAAGTTCTTGAGAGATTTACTAGAAAATTTTACACGATACTCTAATAATCGCACAGACGTACACAGGCTATATATTTTTAAATCTGTATTATTTGCTCTATCATTTATCACTGAGAATTCTGGCTGCTAGCCTTTCCTACATATTTTTTTAAATCTTTGAAAATACTTATCTGTGAATAACAGCAAGTATGTGTCTTACGCCTAGTCTTTTCTGGGTTACGTTCTTTGTGTTTCGTTTCTGACTGCTTTGCTCTGTGAAAGTCTTTAGTTATTCCAGCGCGTCAAGACGTTAGCTAACACACTCACTTCCCATTAATACAAATCCGTGGGCTTCGTTTGTCTGTTACTCTTACTGAAAAAAGCTGCAACATTTTACATAGTTGTGGTACTCTCCATATTTGTAATTCTGTTCATTATAGTATATACTGCGATTTGAGTTATGACACAAAGTAATTAACAATTGAAACGTGATACTGAATAATCTAGAAATGACACCATGTATCTTTCATGAGGAACTGACCTGAAAATTAATGCAGTGTGGAACGTAAACAGCATACAAAGAATGATGTAAAGAAAAAAAAAATCCTGAGTAATATTTTATTGGTGATCATAACGCACTGACAATGGAAATATGTTATCGAGTGTTTTGAATAAATAATCCGAGCTGCTGAGCATCAGCCCCTAAAGATTTTTCAGTGATATAAATGTTAAAAAGACTCCTAAATCTGTGTTATGAATACCGTGGAATTAAACCGAAGCATATTTCACTCGAATTTTTATACAAGGCGGATGTATGAACAGAAAGACTATCAGTCTTGACGAACAGACGTTTTCCGGAACAGGATATAAAAGTGTTATTATAAAGGTGTCCGTGCTGCATCATTACAATACTACACGTAGAAGTTCGGGTTTAATGAAACAACAGGGAGTTCGGTTGAGTAACGTATTCCTGTTAGGGCAGTTTATAAAATTTATGAGTTAGTGAAAACAATACTGATACAGTGTATTGTTATAGATTTATTTGGGCTGTGAGTCACGATTACATTACTTTCTATGTTATACGGTAGTTTAAACAACATGAAGGGTGCAAACGCTTACAAGTATCTTAACATCTTAAACATGGAAACTGAGCGCGTTTTTATCATCATTGTACATGCACCCACATATGTCGGCGTACCTACGGTTTTTGCAAGCTAAAATGTCTTTAGGATCTGTTCCAACAGTAATATTGTCTCAATATTATGTCTTTCATTACAGAGGTCGCATTCACTGCTGTTTATTACAGACAGAGTCTGCAGTTGACTACCAGTAGCCGAGTCGTAGAAAGGAGCTTTCAGTTACTTTAAACGACATTGTTATGAAGGGGCGTATTCTTGAATGGTAGGAACTGATGTTATCGATGTAGCTCAGAGCTGACAAATCAGCTATATATCCTGCAGAAGTCTGTTCCCACATGCTGAACGCTTATGCTGTCCTGTCAAAGTAGCCTATTTATTTAGACATTCGACAGCGTTTGACGCTTTGGTCCGCAGTGGTATTCAGTTACATTACATGGAAAGAAAATGAAGGCCAGAGGATTAGAGTTAAGATTCCTGTCGACGTCGACATCATTAGATTTAGCAGCGGCTCGGTACAACTGTGACGAGATTGTAAATCTGCCATGGTTATTTTAAATGAATCAGTCGGGTATTAGCATGAAGATATTTAAAGAAACAACGTAAAACCTAAATCTTCATTGTTGCGCAGGGCTTTGAAACCTGCTCCTTGTGAATGAGAGCTCAATCCTCAGCATCAGGCGGGGGGCGGAGGGGGGTGTTCTGTAACCATGGCGTCTGTTTACTCACCGGATAAATTCCGCAAAAGGTTGTAATATTTTACTAAGTTCGTGGGTAGCGATAGGCGTCACAGGAAGTGATGCCATACTGAACAATATGCGAAATGAGCATGCTGGGAAAATGATAAATTGTCACCAGTGAGGTATGTCTGTGTCAGTAGACGCAGTCAGAGAAGAAGCGCCAGACTTTGTTATTAACGTGCGGGAGCAGAGGAGAAAGTACTGCGGGAGATCGTCGCAAACAGGAACCATAAAGAAGAAATATGGGCAACCTAAGTAACCGAGAGGTCAGCTCTTATTAAGAACTCCTTCAGAATTTACAGCTGCGGCAGCGGAAGAAAGAACGTTTTGAATACATGCATATGCAGTCGGAATTAAGAAAGGCAAGCTTTCACGAAATGGTAATAAGAATTCTGATAACCGATATTTTTCATCTTTTTCCTTCGCCCGACGGGTCAGAGAGAGTAGATCTTTGATGCAAAAGCTGAGTGGAGGAGTGACCTTGGTTAGAATACCTGTCGACGAGTGGTGCATCAGGAATACGATGGGAAGTGCTTGTTGATCAACATTTGGTTAATAATTTAATTAATTATTACTGTTCGCTAAAAGATAACTAATCTATTTCTGTCACTTACTTATTATTATGGTTCAGTGCAATCTTCGAATGAGAGGTCTATGATCACAAATGGTAACGCGTGAATGATATCCTTAAAAAGTCAGCGTTCCAGCAAAACACAAATTCGAGTTGTGGATAATGACCCATGACAAATATCTCATGGTGTAACAGTATAGAACGTTACACATCTACATTAAGTTGGCTTGTTGCCTGATATTGATTTCTTGTATTTTATTAGCTGGCCACCTAGATCGTTTCTGACGAGTAATGAATTACATGGAAAAAAATTGCTACATAAACAATTGTAAAATGAAGGAGTTTTACGCAATGATTATTCTCGTTTACTTAATTTTCGGTTATTCAGGTTTCCAGTTTCTTCTATGAGTTAAGTACACCAGAAGACTTTTTCAGTGGTATGACTGAATCAGTTCGAACTAATGCGGTTTGATAACCGAGAGTACTTTGTTAATGAAACATTGATATTATTAATAATTTAAAATTCAGATACAAAGTGCACGTCCACTATGACTAAACTTTCTCTGGGTGAGGAGAAGAAGCTGTGCAACAGAAAAATGTAAGGTAGTGCAGTGAGATTAAAAATCCTTCCGGCTGAAGTGTCAGCACCCATACCTGCTTTTATAATAAAACGTCTATTTTAACTGTTTTTAATCACATTTACACTTCTACAGTCATTTCATTATTTGAAAATGCCGAAATTATTATACAGAAATTTGCAATAGTAACTGGTCGCACCCCCAGCATGTTTAATTTAGTAGCGTCATGGGATGAGAGGTACACATCGTATTATTGCAGACACATTTAGTTGGTTTCGATTAAACCGTGGTTCCCACATTTTCTGTACAGACATATTCTGATTCAGACTCATATATAGTAGAATGTCTTGAGGGCTCCTGAGAGGTTAATGAATCAGACCCTGGAGGTGATGGGGTGACTTTGGAGCAGTATAGTGGGCGGTGCGGGGTCGTGGCGGGTTTGCAGGCCAGGGGCGGCGCAGGGTAACATGGCTGTCAAAATTAACACTTTATGTTACGCAGACTTTTACACTCACCCGATGCAGGGTAGTGACCATACTCCCAACGCCACGTGCGGGGGTCACGTGGTTGGTGAGACGACAAGCTAATGCCTTGTCGACTGGCTGCAGCCAACACCGACTCAAAGGGAGGCCTCGGCGCTTGTTGGTGACGTCACGTCAGCTAGCACGGCGGACGCCAGGTATGTTGCAGGCAGAAACGCCTGGGCGTGCTTATCACTATAAATCTCTTATTTTTGGACAAAATGTTTGGTATTGTTTTGGAATCTGCACTTTTATTTAGATCAAACATTTTCTTACTTTCGTAAAGCTACAAATGAAGATCATATAGTTCTGTATTACTGGATCCTGTCGAAACAAACGTAGATCAATATGAGAAGACGCTTTGCCCCATTGCAAACTTCAGAAATTTTACATTCAAGTAACTATATTCACTTGATCCATTTTGTTATCGAAACTTACCCAAACCCCCTTATAATCAACTCGTTTCTTTTATTTATTTATTTTCGTTTGACATCGTCACTGGAAATGTGAACTAATTTACGTGTGTAAATGTCCAACTGTTGCCAGTCATTAGATTACAGTCGTTTTCAGCGAAAGGAATTCTAAACAGGAAACAAACTAGCTTCATACATCGAAAATACTGCTGAGCTCGAACTTTTTTAAACATGCACATTAGAAAAGATAAATATTCCCCTCTTGCAACCGAAAGGAGAAACTTTATAAGATAAAAAAAATTGATCTGATAAAACAAGTATCTTTCTTTTGCCTCTTCTTCTGTCCCCCACCCCCTCCCCCAACGTGTAAAATCGCAAGATATTTCATTAACATTCAGTGCTCCTCACCCCATAGTCAACCAAGATAGCCAAGGAAGAGCACCAATATGTTCACAGTTTCTTGTAAAAGCAACCCAGTACGAACGTAACTTCCTCAGATTTACAAATAAGGTAAAGAAGCACGAATTCTGTTGCTGCTGGACCACGAAATTGTTTTTGTATGTGAATCCTTAAAACACGTGGAAATTTAAGTTCAGGAGTACACTATTTGATAAGAAGTGTAATGAACTGCACAATTAATTGATTGCAGAAATCGCTCAAACAATGTGTGTTGGTCAACTACCGCCAATAGTTACACATTTTCCTGTGTCAGAGAGGGAGACACCACCATTATGAGTGTGCCTGCAACAGACCTGGCGTTCGCCTTACCTAGCTGACGTGACATCACAAACAAGCGCCGAGGCCTTCCTTTGAGTCGGTGTTGCTGCAACACGCGGGCCCGTGACTGCTGACGCCGGTGCCCAGTATGTGACACGCGACCTGGTTACGTGAGTCGCTCCACTAACACCCGGTGTCAACGGCAGCCAGGATTCTTGCGGCAGTAGCCATCCTCTTGGTGGAAGGCCGTGTCGTGAGGGGTACTGGCGGAAGGTATGGCGCCACACTTTCCGGCAGTGGCGGAAGGCGGCTGCCAGGCCTGTGTCGTGACCTGCTGTCACCCTGGGCAGGAGTCAAGCTTGAAGAGGGAGTGGGCCTGGCATAGCCCTGTTACGCTGCGGTACCGAGTCCGGAAGGTGGACTTAGTGTACCGAGGAAAGTAAAGGGATGGATGTCCGAACTCGTCACTTCTGCTGGTGGCGCCACGTCGTCCCCTCCCACTCCCTCATCCCTGTAGCACTGCAGGGCTGCCAACGATTCTGCTACGTATTGGTAACTGTTTATAAAGGGTAACACTGCACCTGATGTGACAATGCGCCACATCCGGTTATGTTCTTGACAGATCTGTTGGAGCCTATCGGTAGAAAAATCCCATTGCCTGTACTGCCAGAAACTTATTTTACCATTGTGCAGGCAGGTTTTGCAGAGCCGATTCTGGCCCATCTCACAACGAGTAAACATCCCTGTTACTGTCATCAGAATACTAACACCATGCACTTGCCGGCTGCCAATGGCTGCTGAAATGCTTTGGCGCCATATTCCCAGAGATTTGCTCATAGAATAGTAGGTAGGGGTGCTGCAGTACCCCTTTGTTCAGGAAAACCCAGCCCCACACTTACAAATCTACAACAGAAACTTCCACACCCCGTGAATGTCGTATCACATGTTACAGAACAGGTATCATCACAAGAATGTTTGGCAGCTTAGAGACGACATTTAAGCTTACTCACTAGACTTCCTCTTCTGCTATTAGGCAGCTTATTAACTACTCCTCTTAATAGTCCGTTAGTTCTATTGGAACACACGTCACATTGTGACTTTACCTTCGTATCCTGTTAGTCATGTGCCCTTAGCAGTTCTCTCGTCATACCCACGCAGCTGATTCCATGGCTTCATACCCTCCTAAGCTCTAGGTAACACATTTCGCATCAACACTAATACTTTAAAGTTCCTCTCACGCTCTAGCAATACAGCCTCTGTAAAGTGTCCTAGAAGTGAATCAGGTTGACAGGCTACACGTGTCAGAGTTAGGATCTTAACACTCAAGGTCATGGTTTATCGTTATTGCTGTTCCCTATCAACTTTGGCTGCAGTTTCCCTCACACCATTCGTAATCCAACAATTATTGCTCTGGTAATAACAGTACTGAACTCAGCTGCTCTTGTAATGCATGACGAACAGCCTCGTGCAAGCTCATCATCACCATCCGTTCATGACAGATGCTGTCTACTAGTGATTGTAACAATCTTGTTACAGAAACTCTAACATCCAACCCATCTACCTCTGCAATCCCGTTCAACTCTTTGACATCACTGCCATCTGCTGTTGCGAAAACAGCCTTCAAAATCCCGCCACCCCCCCTGCCCCACCATCTACCTAACCTCTTTTTTGTTGACCTACCGAATGCAGCACCAATTCCACTGCTTTCTGCATCTCGCAACTTTTCGCATTTCCCTGAAATTTCCCCATGCGTACCCCTGTTCTTGGTTTTCCAGAAAATAATTCTCCAGCCCCCTCACTTTATTCCTAAATTGCCAAACATTAAAATTAGTCTTAGCGTCCACTGACGGCTGGTGACCGTCACAGCCTCTTGGCTGGCAAAAAGAACTCTTTCTTCCAGGTTATCTTTCCATAGTATCTCCATTCCGCTTCAGGCGAAGAGCTACAGCTTAATCAAGACGAGGATCCCTTCTGTCCCCACCCACAGCGTACAGCAGCCTGGGGACGGGGAGTACTCTTATCCTCCCTCGCCCCTCAGGAGGACTGCTGTCACTGGTCGGCATTCACATACAAAGAACATTAGAAGAAACTCGCACCTTAAACATTATTATGCATACTTATACCTTACACCCGATGTATTACAACCCAACACCCCACTCATTCTAAGCATTTACTAATTAATACAAAAAATATCTCTCTTCCTTCCTTGACCTCGGCGCATACAGCACTTACTGCACTAATTCATCCACATCCTCACCTCCAATCCTCTGCTTCTTCCTGTTTTCGTCTGTCTCAAGTTTCGATCCTAGTGCTTTCGTGACTGACTCTGCAGCACCACAGAATGGCTGTAGACATCCAACACGCACTAATGTCGACCTCATTGGCAACTATACCCGAATGTTCACTGGTGATGTATCTCAATCACTTGGTGCGATCTCTGACACCTCGCGACGAATATTTTAGTCTTATCCTTTGGTCTGTATGAGATAGATGACATTACCCACTGAGCCACTCCACAATGTGGTCAGCTCCCTATGCATTTCAAAGTTGATTCCTGAAGATCTAACACTCTCGTGTTCGCTTTCTGCACCAGTCGCCATACTTATTTTACTGCTTTAGCGAAATTATGAACGAACTCTCAATCCTTTCCCTTTCCTGATTTAATAATATCGAATGGCAACGGCATTGTCCTGTCATATATTAACTGATACGGCGATAATCCAGTATAATCTCAAATGGCTTTGAAGCTTCTAGCAGTCTTTTTAACGGTATTCGCTTGTGACTGAAGTATGCACGCCTTGCGGACTGCAAACAATTTTTCACGTATTGATTCACATACCCCTTTCTCCTCTTCCACCAGTACCTCTCAGCCACACCTCCGTTTTTCGCCGTACACTCTCAATGTCCAGGTAGCACATAACCATGTGCCTCTTTCAGGACTTCCCCCTGTGGCCCTAACCTAGTTTCCTTGCACAACATACTATCACACATACGCAACTGTGGTTGCATTCTATACAGCTTGCAGTCACCATCAGCATTCTGCACTGCTTGCCATTGAGCAAGGCTATGATCCAGTACCTGTACTATTACTACCTTTATGTTCAAGCATTTGAATTTCATTATCTATTCCTTAACTTATGCACCACTTCACAATTACGCTCACTGTGTCTTAACGCCCATCTCGTTAGTCCCCTGGCTCGGTAATTACTTCAAATTTCTTCCCGTGCTTGTAATATCGACAACATGTGATTCCATACATGAGGCTCAGTATCTAATACTCTGTTGTAGAATACTTCTTTTCAGCTCTGTTATGTTGTCTCAATGCGCAAGCGCCAGGATGCTCCTCACCTTTGACCTCTAGACTCAAAATACACCACAATGCATGATTAGAATGTTGCATAGTAGTATGAACTACTTCTAAATACCCAGAAAAATCAAAACTGGACTTCATGTTAAGCTTTTTTCAACCCTTTGAACATGGCCAGACAATGCTTCCTCACACAAATTTTGCGCACTTTCTAAATAGCTGTGTGGGTGTTGATGCTATATCAGTAAACCCCCTCAGGAATATCCTATTTTTTCCAGTCATCGGTCTTCTGACTGGTTTGATGTAGCTTGCCACGAATTCCTCTCCAGTGCCGACCTCTTTATCTCAGAATAGTACTTCCAGTATATGCCATCAATTATTTGCTGGATGAATTCCAATCTCTGGCTTCCTCCAGAGTTCTTGCCCTCTACAGCTCCCTTTGGTACCATAGAAGTCTTTACCCGATGTCGTAACAGATCTCCTATCATCCTGTCCCTTCTCCTTGTCAGTGTTTTCCAAAATGCCCAAATGTGTGTGAAATCTTATGGGACTTAACTGCTAAGGTCATGAGTCCCTAAGCTTACACACTACGTAACCTAAATTATCCTAAGGACAAATACACACACCCATGCCCGAGGGAGGACTCGAACCTCTGCCGGGACCAGCCGCACAGTCCATGACTGCAGCGCCCCAGACCGCTCGGCTAATCCCGCGCTGCCAGTATTTTCCACATATTCTATTCCTCTCCGATTCTGCGCAGTACCTCCTCATTCCTTACCTTATTAGTCCATCTAATTTTCAACATTCTTCTGTAGCACCACATCTCAAATGCTTCGATTGTCTTCTGTCCCGGTTCATGTTTCACTACCATTCAATGATGTGCTCCAAATGTACATTTTCAGAAATTTCTTCCTAAAATTAAAGCCTATATTTGATGCTAGTCGACTTCGCTTGGCCAGGAATGCCCTTCTTGCCAGTGCTATGATATCCTCCTTGCACCGACCGTCAATGGCTTTTTTGCTGCCTAGGTAGTAAAATTCCGTAACTTCAGCTACTTCATGACCATCAGTCTTTCTTATCTGCATTACTTCCTTCTTCTTCGACTTACTCACACTCCATATTCTGTACTCATTAGACTGTTCATTCCATTCTGGAGATCATGTAATTCTTCTTCACTTTCACTTAGGAAAGCAATGTAATCGGCAAATTGTATCATTGATATCCTTCCGCCTTGAATTTTAATCCCATTTCTGAACCTTTTTTTACTTCCATTATTGCTTCTTCGGCATACAGAATGAACAGTAGGGGGAGGGGGGGGAGGGGGGGGAGGGTGGGGAGGGGGGGGGGAGGGGGGGGGGGAAGACTGGATCCCTGACTTACCCATTTTTAATTCGAGTACTTCTTGGTCGTTCATTCTTATTATTCCTTCTTGGCTTTTGTACATATTGTACATTATCTGTCTCTCTCTGTAGCTTACCCCTACTTCTCTTAGAATTTCGAACATCTTGCACTATTTTACGTTGTCGAACGGTTTTTCCAAGTCTTGATTATTTTAGTCTTGCTACCATTATCAACCGCAACCTAAAGGCACCTTTCCTAAAGGTAAACTGATCGTCATGTAACATATACTCAGTTTATTTTCCATTCTTATGTATATTATTCTTGTAAGCAACTTGAATGTATCAGCTGGAAAGCTGACTGTGCCGTAGCCCTCGCACTTGTCAGTTCTTTGAGCCTTTGGAATTGTCTCAATGAAATTTTTCCGAAAGTCAGATGACATGTCGTCAGACCCATACATACTACACACAAATGTGAATAGTCGTTTTGTTGACACTTCCACCACTGATTTTAGAAAATCAGATGGGATGTTATCGATCCTTTCTGCCTTATTTGATCTTAAGTCCTCCAAAGCTCTCTTAAATTCTGATTCTAATACTGGATCGCCTATCTCTTCTAAATCGACTTCTTTTACTTCATCTATCACATCAGACAAATCTTACCCATCACAGAGTCGTTCAATATATTCTTCCCGCCTGTCCGCTCTGCATTTAACAGTGAAATTCCCGTTGCACTCTTAATGTACTACACTTGCTTTTTATTTCACCGAAGGTTATTTTGACTTTTCTGTATGCTGAATCAGTCCTTCCGACAATCATTTCTTTCTCGACTTCTTCACATTTACTATGCGGCCATTTCATCTTAGCTTCCCTGCACTTCCTATTTATTAGTTACTCAGCAACTTGTGTTTCTGTATTCCTTAATTTCCCTGAACGTTTTTGTACTTCCTTCTTTCATCGACCAATTGAAATATTTCTTCTGTTACCCATGGTTTCTGCGTAGTTATCTTATTTGTACCTATGTTTTCTTTCCAACTTCTGTGATTGTCCTTTTTAGAGATGTTCATTACTCTTCCACTGTACTGCCTACTTTGCTATTCCTTATTTCTGTATCTATAGCCTTAAAGAACTTAAACGTATCTCGTTATTACTTAGTACTTCCGTATCCCACTTCTTTGCCTATTGATTCTTCCTCATTAATCTTTTAAACTGAACTGAGCCTACTCTTCGTCACTACTACATTGTGATCTGAGTCTACATATGTTCCTGGGTACGCTTCACAATCCAGTATATGATTCTGGAATCTCTGTCTCTCCACGAAGTAATCTAACTGAAATCTTCCCGTACCACTTGACCTTTCCAAATACACCTCTTATGATTCTTGAACAGAGTATTCGCTATTACCATCAGAAATTTGTTACAGAACTCAGTTAGTCTTTCTCCTCTCTCATCCCTTATCCCATTGCTATTAGATATCAGTCTCCCTATACGTACTGTATTATCCCTTCAATATACTCATATACTTTTTCTATCTCTTCATCTTCAACTTGCGACATCAGCATGCATACCTGAACAATCGGTGTCGGTGTTGATTGATAAGAACAACCCTATCACTGAAGTGTTCACAGCAACGCACTCTCTACCCTACCTTCGTGTTCATAACGGATCCTACTCCTGTTATACCATTTTCTGCTGCTGTTGATATTTCCCTTTAGTCATGTGATCAGAAATCCTTGTCTTCTTTTCATTTTGCTTCACTGACCCCTACTATATCTAAACTGAGCCTTTGGATTTCCCTTTTGAGATTTTATAGCTTCCCTACCACATTCAAGCTTCTGACATTCCACGTTCCGACTCGTAGAACATTATCCTTTCATTGGTCATTCAATCTTTTTATCATGTCACCTCCCCCTTGGCGGTCCCCACCTGGAGATCCGAATGGGGGACTATTCCGGAATCTTTTACCAATGGAGAGATCACCATGACACTTTTTCAATTACAGGTCACATGTTTTCTTTAAAGTAATGGTTTCCATTGCCTTCTGTGTCCCGACATCTTTTGATGATTGCTGATTCTTCCACCTTTAGGGGCAGTTTTTCACCCCAAGGAAAAGAGAGTGCCCTGAACCTCTGTCCGCTCCACCGCTCTCTTTGACAAGGCTCTTGCAGAATGAGGTGATTTCTTATGCCGGAAGTCTTCGGTCGTTAATGCTGATTATTAATCGAAATTAAACAGTGGCGGGTTTCGAACCCGGAACCGAAGAAGATTTAATTACTAATCAAACACGCTACTCCTAGTACAAGGGTACTTATCCTGTAATAACTTGAAAGTCCCGAAATAACTGGAGCTCGTTACCCAAATTAAGAACTGGGAAATCACATACTACTCACTCCAAAATTTGATCTATTTTTACCCTATCTTTGATCATTATATGACCTAACTAACCTGCCTCCTCTAAAAGAAAATCACACTTTTTGGCACTCCGCAATCATGTAAATACATCCGTCAGTTGTGCAATGCTCCTCCACACCTTTCAAGGACACTCTTATATCGTCCAGGGAGATTAGACGCTTGGGAGGCTTCAAAACCCTCAGTACTCTGTCGAATAATCACAGAACATTGCAGATGCGTTCTTCAAGCTGAACGGTATCTTATAATATTGATAATGGCCGCTGGGTACCGACAACACTGTCTTTGGTCGGTCCTCGAGGACCGCCTCTAACTGAAGGGTAGCCACTTCTTAAGTTCATGGCAGATAAATACCAGCTCTGTCACAAGTATTGATTGCGTGATGTTGGATGTGGGGCACTGCCTTACTGCTTACTTAGGAACCATCCGCTGCCCCCTGAAGACGACGCCACTTCTGACACCAACTGAAGGTGACCCCAGGATCGTGTGATGGCAATGGTGCAGCACGGTATGCAATGGAAGGTTGTGGCGACATTGCAGGCTCGTGGTAGCACAGGGAAATGTAGCTACCAAAATAAGCTGTATTTTACTCCGACATTTGCACTCTGCTGATGCAGCGTACTGACCACGCCCCTCTCGGCATGTACGGGAACGGCACATCTGGCGGGATGAGAGCTAGCACACAACTAGCTTGATGTGAGTTGATGCGAGTGCCCAGTATGGCATGAAATCCTGCTACATGAATCACAGGTGCTTGGGAAAGGCCACAATTCTTGCAGTGGTAGCCAGTTCCTCTGCGTTCTGTCGGGTGATGGTAGGGCAGGGGGGAGGACATGGTGGCACCCACAAGTGGCAGAGGGGTGGCTGCTGTGTCTGGGGCCTTGATCTGCTGGACTATGTGCAGCAGGCAGGTAAGGTGACAGAGGCCAAACTCGCCACAGCTGCTGATGGCTCTGTGTCGTCCCATAGAGTTTGACGTAGCCTCCACTTCGTATTAGCACCGCTGGGCTGTAAATGATCCTCCTACTAAATGACAGCTGTTTAGACAGCATGGAAGCACACCTGTTATGTCACCACTGCAGGCCATCGGTCGAGAAATTCCATGCCTGTAGTGCAAGAACCTTGTCTTACCGCTGTGCTGACAGGTTCTGGAAAGCCGAGCATGGCCCATCTCACAATGGATAAACAACCATTGTACTGTAATTGTTGTGCAGGCACCACACACTTGCCCGCTGCCAGTGGCTGCTGAAATGGTTTACCAACATACTCCCATACATTGGCCGAAAAAATATTAGTGGCATTACATTATCAGTATAACAGGGAACCAAAGTAATTTTTGCAAACCTTACGTATTATGTTTTTATTACCATATCAGTTTTTGCCTTGTAGTATTGTTTGCATGTAATAATAATAGACTGTATTAAAATAATGATTTTTGACGTCCATTTTTCTTCCCAATATACAACCATTTATCTACGAGGCTAAGTTGCTAAATCAGCATGTTGGGAAGTAATATGCACTTGGTCGTCACATTAAAGTGACCAGCTGTCAAAAACTTTAATAACCAACTTTTACAGCACAGACCGCTGCGAAAGGTGCAGGAAGACAATCACCACGGTTCTGGAAGGCTGCGCTAGGTCTCTCGGTTGAGGATCCAAGATGCGAACAGCCCGAGAGAGATGGTCCCACACATTCTCGATTGGGTTTAAATCCCAGGAGTTTGGTGGCCAAGGAGTGCAGTAAACTCACCTGGTGTTCTTCGAACCACACACGTGCACTGTGAGCTGTGTGGCACGTTGCATTGTCCTGCTGGTAGGTGCCATCTTGCCGAGGAAAAAACAAACTGCATGTAGTGGTGGGCATGATCCCCAAGGATAGATGGCTATTTGGGATGAATCACTGTGCCTCCAGAATGACGATATCACCTAGGGAACGCCACGAAAACATTCTCCAGACCGTAACGCTCCCTCCTCCGGCCTGGACGCTACCGACGATTTTTGCAGGGCCATACAGACCAACGGCCATCTGCCCGACGGAGCGTAAATCGTGATTCATGTGAAAAGGCCACCTGCCGTCACTCAGTGTGTGTGCACTTGCGGTACTGATGTGCAAATTCCAGCCGGCCGTGGTGTCGGAGCGGTTCTTGGCGCTTCAGTCTGGAACCGCGCGACCGCTACGGTCGCAGGTTCGAATCCTGCCTCGGGCATGTATTTGTGTGATGTTCTTAGGTTAGTTAGGTTTAAGTAGTTCTAAGTTCTAGGGGACTGGTGACCTCAGATGTTAAGTCCCATACTGCTCAGAGCCATTTGAACCATTTTTTTTTTGCAAATTCCAGCCTTTGTCGCCGATGAACAGCAGTCAACATGGTTGTACGAACCAGATACCTGCTGCGGAGACCTATTCGCAGGGAAGTTCTCTGAACGATCGTTGAGAAGACATTGTTAGTGGCCCTTGGTTCACCCGGGCGGTCAGTTGCTCAACAATTGCACGTCTACTAGCCCGTATACACGTCTCCGCAGCTGTCGTTCACCATGTCATATATGGCCCATGATGCACCATAGTTTCCTCGACGCTGATTTTGGATAACGCCGTTTTGCCATACGCTGTATGCTTTCACCACTGCGGTACCCAAATAGTTTACAGGCTGACTTGTTTCGGAAATGCTACCACCCTTGGCCCGAAAGCCAATGACCATGCCGTTGTAGACATCAAATGAACCTCTCCGTTTTCGTATTAGGAAAATGTCTACACTGTTTTCCGTGTCCCCCATCACACTTTATATACCTTCCACTGCTTGTGCTGTCATCTGCTGCCTGTGAGTGGTTATTGCAAATGGCTCTGAGCACTGAGCGACTTAACTTCTGAGGTCATCAGTCGCCTAGAACTTAGAACTAATTAAACCTAACTAACCTAAGGACATCACACACATTCATGCCTGAGGCAGGATTCGAACCTGCGACCGCAGCGGTCGCTCGATTCCTAGAACCGCACGCTCACTCCGGCCGGTGTGGCTATTGCACGTAGACATCAGACATACGCGTTCATCACATTAATGTGGACCGTATAAAATCATTAAGGCTTTCTCTACCACAACGATCAGGTGAAACTATCAGTCATTCCCATTGGCTGTGTTGGATTTAAACAGTTTAACTTTAGTTTGTTTCTCCCGCTAGGTTACGTTGATTTCCGTCCAGTAATGTCACTAATACTCTGACCAATAAGGAGTACTGTAAATCCGGTAAAAATCCTTATATTCTGTAATTAAATCAGCCATTGATCTTTCCTGTTTACAATTACGGATATTGGTTACCTTATAAAACAGTTTTAGATAGCGGTAGTTTTTTGGTTGTCCTACCCTCAGTGCTAACTTCTACGAATGCAGTCGACTACGCTATGATAACTTATGCCGCACACAGTTATAAACAAACTGGATTCATAAAGTAGTCTGTAGTGAATGAAGTCCAATTAAAATGTTTATTAATTTTTAAAAAATGTGATTCACTTGGAAAGAACAGATCTCGTTTGACAGGAGTGCTTGGCCACAAGTGAATCAATGTCAGGAATCTTCCTCAACTGTACCTACAAACAAAAACTAGAAACTGATACGATGAAACTGAACAACGTCAGCACCGGGTGCTCTTTTAAATTGCTATTTATTTATAATCAAGATGAGCGTGTGTCTCACGTTATAATAACTGTGAATCTACTACTGTCCATTGCGTACATCACCTACAAAATCGACACAACTGCAATCATTTATAACACAATTTACACACAAAAAATTGTCACTGATTTTAACTACACAAAAGAAAGCGTGATTTTCTGGTAGGTTACGTATTATAATCTTTCGCAGCTGACTAAACTTTGAATAGCACCTGAGTGAGACTTTTAGAAAACATGCAAAATGTACTCACAGAGTGCTCTATATTCAGTCAACTAACGGTATATGACTCTGGTGCGTCATTTAAACTTCACTGACGACACAAGGTTAATTAACCTTCAGTTTAATTTAGTTTGTCTGAAGTCAGTGACGTATTTAATTCAAACTGAATACCACATTTTAAAGTTTTGTGGTGCCCAAGTATTTCTACTTACTATTTCCTTACTGGAAATGGCGAGATGGGAAGCGCCTCTGTCGTCACGCTATGAAGTTGGCATTATATTCCATTTCCAAATAGGAATCTGCATTTTATGTAATTTCATTTTAAAATTGCTGTGAAAAACAGACGAAAAATTGGAAAATATTTGCAAAGATTTTTGGCAGAACATCTGCTCCTAAAAATTTTCAAGGTAGGCAGAATTGAGATATAATTAAAAACAGTGTCTAGATTAAATTGAATCGAAAATACGTGAGGAGGATTCTCGGCAATTCACTCTTTGGATCGACACGATTAATTTATTCAAGCAAAGAAAAACTCTGAATTTTTAGAAGGGGACTGCGTTCTGTATATAACTAGAATTTAATGCAGGTACTAACGGTCTTCTTTCAACGTATAATTTTCAGTCCCAAATGTTCAAGTTATAATAAAACAGTGTTATTCAACATGTACGTAGTGTGTTGTTCAGAACTGAAGTATTTATTGAGCAATCAACAAGTGTCGATATGGGCTTTCGGAGCTGAAGGCCCACTCGTGTTCCCTTGATGGCTGCACGACACAAAGCTTTACGCCTCGCGTGGGACCGTCAACCCCGACATTGGACTGTTGATGACTAGAAACATGTTGCCTGGTCGGACGAGTCTCATTTCAAATTGTATCGATAGGATGGACGTGTGCGGGTATGGAGGAAACCTCATGAATCCATGGGCGCTGTATGTTAGCAACGGACTGTTCAAGCTGGTGGAGACTCTGCAATGGTGTGGGGCGTGTGCCGTTGGAGTGACATGGGACCCCTGATACGTCTAGACACGATTCTAACAGGTGACACGTACATAAGCATCCTGTCTGGTCACTTGCATCCATTCATGTCCATTGTGCATTCCGATGGACTTGGGTAGTTCCAGTAGGACAATGCGACACCTTACACCTCTAGAATCACCACAGAGAGGATCCAGGAACAATCTTCTGAAGTTAAACACTTCCTCTGGCCACCAGACTCCCCAGACATGAACATTACTGAGCATATCTGGGATGCCTTGCAACGTGCTATTCAGAAGAGACCTCGAACCCCTCGTAGTCTTACGGATTTATGGAGAACCCTACAGGATTGATGCTGTCGGTTCCCTCCAGCACTACTTCAGACATTAGTCGAGTCCATGCCACGTCCTGTTGCGGCACTTCTGCGTGTTCGCAGGGCTCTACACGATATTAGACAGGTGTATCAGTTTCTTTGGCTCTTCAGTGTATTCTTGTAGTGTTAAGAAGATAAGACAAATCAATAAGACAAATCATTTATGGACGGTATGACCACAAATTAATATTATTTATTAATATACGAAGTAGCGAAAATCACGTAAGAAAGAAGGATGGCATACAGCGTGCAGGACGCCCAGCTGTTGCCGTTTGCGTTTACATCTGGAGACCAGAGGAAACTCGACGTGGGCATACCAAGCGGACAGTGCTGAGATAGCGTTAACTGGTGGCCTTGTCGCTTTCCATTTTGGAATCACCTTTCACATGGAAAAACTTTACTCCATGCAGACTGAGCAGGGCAGAAGGAGTCAGACAGCTGTGACTGAATAGTCGTGTTTTCTGGTGCGATTTGCAAAACTTTACACGTTGTGATATATCCGCACAAATTATTGGAGGAAGACGTTTATTAGTAAATACGTATTAAAAATTCCTCTCTGTTAATTATTAGCTGTGGTTGAAGAATTATCAGCTCAATTATGGGTTTGCAGTGGTTGCACGTTCAGTCTAATCGGCTTTGGCGAGACCATTGTTATATCGCTTTAAACAGACGTGAAGAAATTTACCGAAGTAGGTTTTGGCACCACATCATCAACTATACTGCAATTAATAAGCAAAGCTATGAACTTTTTAACTATTATTAATGTGAAGGAGAGCCAGACCTAATTCGGCTTGTTCTGTGACTAAGTACTTTTCGGTCAATATATTGTCATTTTTACTTAGCGAGTGTTACTAGTTTATTTCAAACTCCGTCTCATTTTTCTACAACTTTACGTTCAAATAGTTGCATTCTGTAATGCACCTCTTTCTCCGTGAGACAAATATTAATTATTATCAGTAGTACTATATTAAGCTACAAATTATCACTTTAAACCTGTGTGGTCTCTCTGGTGTGCCTAATCGACCACAAGTCCCCCTCACACTGGTCACTCTAACAACAGAGTACATACAGATTTGAAGACATGGAGAAAGAAAGGTATCATCACAATTTGAATTCAGAGTAATATAACTTTCTTATCTTTATTGGTCGTTGTTGCACGCTCGTGGTCTAGTGATGAATCTCGCCATCCGCTGTTTGTTAAATCAATTTGAGGTCCAGGGTGTGTATTCTGCTGCGTAAGAACTGACACATATTTAAACTTCCAACTTATATTTTATAAATGCTGATCGTGACGATATTCAATAATTTTCAATGTAACAGCTTTTCCAATACATCATTTCGTTCCCTCTATCCGTGACCTTCTCAAAGCAAGCGTATTACAAGACGTCTCAACATCAACTGCCCATTGTCTCTACACTCGCCAAAAACCGGCTCCTGTTCACAGAGCTTACAAACTGTGCAGTACTGCCAACCTTGGTTGTATATCGATATTTAACACATCACACGTATACATATATGAAAAACATAATATGAAAAATGAAAAGTGTTTATAATATACACTCCTGGAAATTGAAATAAGAACACCGTGAATTCATTGTCCCAGGAAGGGGAAACTTTATTGACACATTCCTGAGGTCAGATACATCACATGATCACACTGACAGAACCACAGGCACATAGACACAGGCAACAGAGCATGCACAATGTCGGCACTAGTACAGTGTATATCCACCTTTCGCAGCAATGCAGGCTGCTATTCTCCCATGGAGACGATCGTAGAGATGCTGGATGTAGTCCTGTGGAACGGCTTGCCATGCCATTTCCACCTGGCGCCTCAGTTGGACCAGCGTTCGTGCTGGACGTGCAGACCTCGTGAGACGACGCTTCATCCAGTCCCAAACATGCTCAATGGGGGACAGATCCGGAGATCTTGCTGGCCAGGGTAGTTGACTTACACTTTCTAGGGCACGTTGGGTGGCACGGGATACATGCGGACGTGCATTGTCCTGTTGGAACAGCAAGTTCCCTTGCCGGTCTAGGAATGGTAGAACGATGGGTTCGATGACGGTTTGGATGTACCGTGCACTATTCAGTGTCCCCTCGACGATCACCAGTGGTGTACGGCCAGTGTAGGAGATCGCTCCCCACACCATGATGCCAGGTGTTGGCTCTGTGTGCCTCGGTCGTATGCAGTCCTGATTGTGGCGCTCACCTGCACGGCGCCAAACACGCTTACGACCATCATTGGCACCAAGGCAGAAGCGACTCTCATCGCTGAAGACGACACGTCTCCATTCGTCCCTCCATTCACGCCTGTCGCGACACTTCTGGAGGCGGGCTGCACGATGTTGGGACGTGAGCGGAAGACGGCCTAACGGTGTGCGGGACCGTAGCCCAGCTTCATGGAGACGGTTGCGAATGGTCCTCGCCGATACCCCAGGAGCAACAGTGTCCCTAATTTGCTGGGAAGTGGCGGTGCGGTCCCCTACGGCACTGCGTAGGATCCTACGGTCTTGGCGTGCATCCGTGCGTCGCTGCGGTCCGGTCCCAGGTCGACGGGCACGTGCACCTTCCGCCGACCACTGGCGACAACATCGATGTACTGTGGAGACCTCACGCCCCACGTGTTGAGCAATTCGGCGGTACGTCCACCCGGCCTCCCGCATGCCCACTATACGCCCTCGCTCAAAGTCCGTCAACTGCACATACGGTTCACGTCCACGCTGTCGCGGCATGCTACCAGTGTTAAAGACTGCGATGGAGCTCCATATGCCACGGAAAACTGGCTGACACTGACGGCGGCGGTGCACAAATGCTGCGCAGCTAGCGCCATTCGACGGCCAACACCGCGGTTCCTGGTGTGTCCGCTGTGCCGTGCGTGTGATCATTGCTTGTACAGCCCTCTCGCAGTGTCCGGAGCAAGTATGGTGGGTCTGACACACCGGTGTCAATGTGTTCTTTTTTCCATTTCCAGGAGTGTAGTTCTGTGGCAATATACCTCATGATTGTCCTCATATTAACAGTTTTGTAACAAAATAATAGTATTTCAGTTCATGTTTACTTATTTAAAGTTCACTTACTCCTTCAAGTTGATTGACGGCACCGCACACCTCACTAGCCGGTAATATCAGTAGTTTCAGTAGTCCGTTACATTACAAGTCGCAATAGTTGCAGTGTTATCTCAGCATTAAAACTGTAAAATTATATTTTTAATAGCTGACTTTGGTACATCACTTGAGTAAAATTCGTCTGCATGAAGTCATTTTCTTAAATTTTCAAAAGCATATTTGCTTTATTAATTTTAACTGAATTTTGAAAAGTAATAAAGTAATGAAAGGAAGCCAATGACTGTCTTTTCAGTTTCATTCTGTGTCTTAAAAGCAAATTTGATCTTTATAGAAAGTAACTTGAATATCTGTACCAAGTTGAATGAACAGATTTAATATTCAACATTCGTTCTTTCAGAACGTGGCGACCGAACGTTGTAAATAGAAGCTTTGAGCTTCAAGAGCAATTTCTCAAGATGAGTCTAGTCACAATTCCTGTTCTAGCAGTGGATGCGGTCACCGTGTTCAGCGGAAAACCGAAACCAAGGTGAGGAGTGAAGCGTGTCAAAAACCTTGTTGCTAAATGATTCAGTTCTACGATTTTTCTTCTAAACTCTTCAGAAGAAGTTAGATGAAGATGAGTTACAGGGTGCATTGTAGTCAAATACAGTATGTAAAGTGCAACCGTTGTTATTGTAGTGTTCGTGGTTACGCTTTTAGACGCTACATCAGACAGACGAAGTCCTAACAAGATCGCACTGCTTCACAGACGCGAACTGCCTCTCGATACAAGAGGCGTAAAGAGAAAATTGTATTGTGTATAGGGCAGAGGGGCTGTAAATCAATGATACGCACCGAAAAATTGTTACATATGAGTTAACTCTGCAAAATACCACTTGGCACTTGCATTCAGTGTTCTTGTCACCCATTAATTCTTCTTGATTTACACTCATGTTAAAACATTACTTGCGTGTCCTTAATTTCTACACAAATTTATTTTAATTGTGGCTGTCGATATCACATCAAAACTGGAACTCTGTTCCTAGATCATTTATTGTCTTCTGTAAATTTGTCTCTTTCACAGATATTGACATCTTTTTCCCTAATTCCCTTGGAGATTATTTCCAAATTTTACATTTACATTATTCTGAAGAGAGTCATAGTAAATACTATGCATACAAATAAAATATGCTTTACATCAGTTTCAAACAAAAATAAAACATGGTCAAATTACATTTCCAGATACATAGTTTCTCAAATATTCATTACAGTGATTTCAGTTAAATATAATTACCAAGTATTATTGTCAGTCTGTAGTACATCACCAAAATACGTTATCAGCCATATTACGCCCACCTATTCACAATGAGAATCTTGGCGTAATAAGTGCCGAAAATTATTTTAAGATCAAGTTCAGAATTATTGAGAACCTTGGGACAGCTAGCAATGATGAATCTATTCCACCTTGTATGCAAGTTGGATCTCAGAACTGAATTAACCTCAGACTTCAAGAAGAATTCGTATAATAACGTTTATACCAATGTTTAAACCAGACCACGGTGCTGACAGGCGTGAATATAACAGAATCATCAGTTTAATAAGTCAAGGTTGCAAGATACTGACACGAATTACTTACAGAAGAATGAAAAAGTGAGGGAATATCAGTTTTGGTTCTGCAGAAATGTAGGAACACTTGCGGCCATACTGACCCTTGAATTTACCTCAGAAGATAACTAAAGAAAGGAGAAACTACGTTTACAGCAAGTCTAGATTTAGGGAAAGCTTTTGATAGTGATGAAATTCTGAAGGAAGCAGAGGAAAAATCCAGGGAGCAGGGAGTTCCTCGTGACTGTAACTTGTGCAGGAACCAGACCGTAATTATATGGGTCGAAGGGCCTGAAGGGTAAGCAGTAGTTGAGAAAGGAATGAGACAGGGTTTCAGTATCCCCCAAATGTTAATCAGTCTGGGCAGTGAAGAAGGAGAATTGGGAAGCGAATTAAAGTTCAGGGAAAAGAATAAAAATTAGGAGGCTTGCCGACATTGTTATTCTGCCAGAGGCGGTAACGGACTTGAAAGGGCAGTTGGGAGAAATGAGTAGTGTCTTGAAAAGAAGTTACAAGATGAAAACCAACAAACGTAATAGTTTTAATGTCGTATGGCGCATCGGCCAAGCGCAAATCTTTTCGATTGGACGCCACTTTGGCAACGACATTTGGTGCACCGAGGCAGTAACCAACGCAGCTATTGTCAGGAGCCGGTGTGTCTTTGTTCGGCGATCGAACGAGAACCGGTGTATCCAACGTGGCATCGATAAAAGTAAAAGAAGGGTAATGGTATGTATTCGAATTAAATCAAATGATGCCGATGCCATTAGATTGGGAAATGAGACACTAAAAGTAGTCGTCGAGTTTTGATTTGCTATTTACGCAGCAAAATAACCGATGATAGCAAAAATACTCAATAAACAAAAAGCAGACTGGCAATAGCAGGAAAAGTGTTCCTGAAAAAGAGGAATTTGTTAACGCGAATAAAAATGTAAGTGTTAGGAAGTCTTCTTTGGAAGTATTTGTGTGGAGTGTAGCCTTCTACGGTAGTCAAACATGTGTAATAAGCATGTCAGAATAGAGAAGAGAAGTTTTATATTTGGTGCTACAGAAGAACGTTGAAAACTACATGAGTAGATCGAAGAAGAAATGGAGAAATACTGAATCGAAATGGAGAAAAAAACTGTGGCTAGCTTGACTAAAAGAAGGGATCGATTGAGGGAGCACAGCCTGCGGCATAAAGCACTCAAGAGTTTGGAAACTGGAGAGTAAAATTTGTAAAGAGGAATGAAGGGTTGAATACAGCAAGCATGTTCAAATCGTTATAGGCTGTAGTAGTTATGCAGAGATGAAGAGCCTTGCACAGAATAGACCAGCTTGGAGGGCTGCAGCAAACCATTCTTAGGACTAAAGACCACTGTAACAATAGAGCGTAGAGAAACGTCAATGGTACATCGTCATTGTCATTGATACCAGGAAAGTACTGGGTGCGTGTGTGAGGCGTAACGCGAGAACTGTGTCCGGTGTTGGGTGGCAGCCCGTGCCAAAGCACGCAGTTTGCAATCGCCGACGACGCTCCGGCTCGTTGCACGGATTGGGGCCAGTGGTACATCGGTTTCAGCCAAGAGCAAAGTAAAGGACATGGGGGCGATAAATCCGAGATATCTTTCCTTGGGTGCGGTTCGCAGCTGTATAAGATATTAATGTCACCATGATTGCAGTTTCGACTTTTAGCTGTTTCCTAGTGGAAAATTGCGAAAAATTTTATGCTTCAGAGGATGTAGCAATTAAAAAATGTGAGACAACGTAAACATATTGTCGTACATTACGAACCTATCATCAAAAACACCTCTAAATACTGTCAGAGACGTATTGGGGGGTGTTTGCTCTTGCAGTTTCCTGCATAATGTGGGAGATTTTATGTCATGGCAACTGAAGTCGAATATTGTAAATATTTATGTGGAAAACTGAACGAAGACTATTTTTAGTGAGAGCTGTTTTACATGTTTTACACTTTTGGCGTATGTCAAATGCTCAGATATTTCTGGTATGAAAGTGAACTAAATCGACAGATGGCTGACAAAGCTGTAGACGAAAGATTACATGAGGCAAAGTATAGTGATATTTCTATACAGTTTTGATCTAGTGATGAATATGTGCCATCTCCGGTCAATCACCTTCTCGAAGGTGTATTTTGTACTTACATTTACATAAATATGGTTAAAAAAGGCGTAAATGTTCTCTAGTTGCGTACAGTTGTATGAAAATAACGTCATTCGTGAAGGGGTGTACTGTGGTACCATATAGGCAATCAAGTTAGAGCTATGTGATGGAATACACACACCCATCCATACAGATATATTTCCAAATGATGATTACTGCCGTTGGACATCGGAAACATCATGAATGTCAAGAACGTAGTTGGTTCGCTATAGCATATCAGAATGACGAAGGATCATGATCTGAATGTACATCTGCTATAAAGATACAAACAAAAATTGTATTTCAAATAAAAATCAACAAGGGAACATTCCCAGGTGTAAATACTCGATTTTGATTAAACTTACCGAGTGTTCAGAGAGGTCGAAACAGTGCAATACGTATTTGATTATTTTTGACCAATTTCACTTTTAACATATAAAACACTTCCCGGAAGTTAATTCGGCGTATTAGGTTTAGAGAGAATATTTTAGAAACTATGAAATATGAGAGATGTTATGCTTATCCATTACGGATATTTTAGAACCGTGACTGTATATTAATGTAAATAAATTATACACAACTGCAACCAGTCACTTTTTTCATTAATAATGCTTTATTACATTAAGCGATTTTCGAACCCTTTCAGGTTCATCTTCAGATGATTTCGGGAGAATCCGGGAAGTTACATCATTACTGGTAGTAGCATAATGCTGGGTGCTGGTTTGCGAGAGTATAGGCGGCTTTTTTCGTTTCTGTCTGCCTCCATTTTGATGTCCAGAACACTTTCACACGAACTATATTAGTTCACACTTTAACAGTGACACTTTACCAGCATCCAGCATGCGCTTTACAACTGTTGCTTATGTTGTGTTTCACAGAAAAGTTGAAATGAAATTAAAGTTCTCCAAAACTGTATTATCAACTTCTGTAATAATTTGAAATTTTGCGGAAAACCCTAACCAACATTAATTAATTTTGCAAAATGAAAGCTTTTGTTACAACACAAATTTAATAAGCTTCCACGTCTCTTGCTACTACGGCGGAACTGTACACTGCCACACGATTTCTGGTCCTCCATGATGTAGCAATGACTGAAAATGATTTTTTGTCAGAAACTCTTGAGAAGTCCAATATATATCACCTTTCTTCAGAAACCGGATTTAATTTAGGTTATAAGAAATCTGTGGCTAAATTCTGGAAAAGCGGACAGAAGAGAAAAATGTCGCTTTCATCTATGAAGCATAAACATTTCGAAGTTACTTCAGAGGCACAGTGAAAATGTGGTAAGATGAAAGCGATAGTTTGCTGGACTTAAGTGAAAATATTAATGGCTACGGATCATCAACTGGTTATCCATAATGCTGATCTTTAAAAAAGGGTCATGGAAATAAGTAGGGAATAAAGTTAAATAATCTCAAGGCTAGCCCCAAATGGCTACTGAATTTTAAATAGGGGGACGGAATTATATCTCGGAAATTAACAGAGTTTGTTACTAGAAGATACATAAACGATAAAAATGATCACAACAAGGTCATTCTACTATTCGTAGCGCAAAGTAAGGAGAACAAGTTGGCTGAAGATGTGTACAGTTCGATCAAAATGTATTCTACATGAGGTTGTACTCAACTTAGTTTCTCCCAAAAGGGTGTAAACCAAATAGATCGCAGTTAAACGATTCAGTCTACAGTATCTGCGGCTGGCGAATTGCTCAACCTCTTTCTGTAGTTTTAAAAGAAACTAATGGAGAGTGTGGACAGAGGATTCGAGAATATGGTTTTGAAACCGTAAAAGTCCTTGTGAAGGCATCTAAATTTGGTAAATTAATGTCTGACCATATCAAAAGATATCTGACAGGAGTTAACTTTCCCATCGCGGGAGAAAAATCTATATCATTGTTGTATCTGTATCATCCAAAGGACCTATGTGACTCTAAAATGAGGAAATTATAGGCTGAGGACCTGATGAGATAAGATTTTGGCTTTTGAAGCATTAAAATCCTAATCCTGCAAAAGAAACGTTGGTGGTATTCTCCGAAAAATGCGGTCGCCAAAACAAAAGATTCAAACTTGTAACTGTTCTAATACTAATAGTTCAAGACCCTACCCAGCACTTCATATCACTGAAGGATTTCTGATTCCAAACCACTGCTGTCTGCCCAATTACACTGATTTCAATCACACTGAGAGCAAGCTGAAGTGCAACCACAACATTAACCATCCACGCATGATTCAGAAAACACTCAAAACGAGCAAAATTAAAAATTATAAGTTCTATACGATGAAAATGAAATGTGTTGATTTCTTATGCTTTGACAATTTAACATCAGTTTTAAAAGACAGGGAAATGGACAAACTGTAGCTTGGATGAACGCGATATGCATCGCTATCAGCTAATACAAGCCGAATGTATGGCAGTTTAAGTACACAAACAATGATGATGTGAAATACTGTGACGTGAATTTCACAAAACTAGTAAGAGGTCGGCCAACTGAGCTTAATAACACTACCCTGAACCTCAGGTATCACAAGGAAAAACCCTCCACTCCAGAGTGTAAAGGGGGAAGCCCTAGAGTCAACCGGCCGTTGTGGCCGAACGGTTCTAGGCGCTACAGTCTGGAACCGCGCGAGCGCTACGGTCGTAGGTTCGAATCCTGCCTCGGGCATGGATGTGTGTGATGTCCTTAGGTTAGTAAGGTTTAAGTAGTTCTAAGTGACTGATGACCTCAGATGTTGTGTCCCATGGTGCTCAGAGCCATTTGAACCATTTGAACCCTAGAGTCACTGCTGTGTTTCAGTGGCCCCCCCCCCCCCTATCCGCCACAATTTTTACAATAATTTATTCAATTGTTACGGAGAGTACTGGAGATTCCAATGATCATCAGTGAGAATCCTCAAAATTTTATTTAAAATGTATAAAACATTATCTCTTAATAGTATACAACACACTCCTTCATTGAGTGGAACGCGACTGCCGTATGTCTAACATTTGTGCGACGCCAACTGATACTGCAGTTGAGCTTAAGAGCCGAATATCTCGAAACCTGGAATTTGTTGCTTGTTCACTGGGGTATATTACCCTCCATATACTAGTAGGTATTTTAGTTAATTGTTTGTTCTCTGAAAAGAAATTGCAGAATATTGTTGACCGAGCGAGGTGGCGCAGTGGTTAGACACTGGACTCGCATTCGGGAGGACGACGGTTCAATCCCGCGTCCGGCCATCCTGATTTAGGTTTTCCGTGATTTCCCTAAATCGCTCCGGGCAAATGCCGGGATGGTTCCTTTCAAAGGGCACGGCCGACTTCCTTCCCCGTCCTTCCCTAATCCGCTGAGACCGATGACCTCGCTGTCTGGTCTCCTTCCCCAAAACAAAAAAATAAATAAATATTGTTGACATACCTGTAACGATTTGGAACTGGTGGAAAACGATCGGTCTAATAAATCGTGATGAATTGACTGCATAACACACTCCTGTCTACGTATTGTCCTGAGCATCTTAGTGAACTTGACTTGAATTCTCAGAACATCAACGTTAATTTTACGTACGCCGATAAATGCAGCATGCTTCATGAGAAATAGTAGCGTTTCAGGATGAAACTCTGCATCGTGAACAGACTGCAATAGTCGTTTGCAATACTGACGTCGAGCAACAGTTTCCGAATCGATCGGTCGATGTATAACGATTTTCTTTGACGTCTAAGGCCGCGTCTGACTCGTCTGTTCTCAGGCAGAGACTTTTGCATCACCTGCTACAGTCCGAGGAACGGGACTAATTTTAAATCTCGTGGGCCTGCGATGTTTATGAGCCCATTACGTGGGGAAATTGTCTTACAAATCCCTGTGCGGACGTATGTTCGAAATTTAAAAAAACAACCTTTCATGCGATGCACGAATAGCATGCAATGTTTATTACCCGCTTTATTCGTCTGAATACCCACCACGTGTCACAGCTACATGCTGACAATAATAATGCACTCCGGTGACATTTCTAACCATCACAGGTCGTAATAAGTCTAACAATTTTTTATCTCGCGGAAGCGATGCACGTGTACTGTATTACTCGATATCAGATCAATTCTTCTACCTGCTTAACTTGTTTTATCAGTCCGTGCAGATCTGAAGCCCTACGCAGATATGTCTAATTATATCCCAAATACTACTGAATGTCGATGTTGCACGCAAGCGCTACACAGGTTCTTCGTACACTGTCCGTTACGTTGTATTTGATGTTGAGATAGATTGTCTGCCAGTCTTTGCGCTAAACAGTATTTTCGTTGAACTCTTGCTTTTCCCTCAACGAAAACGCAGTCTCATAGAGAGAAATTATAGACCATTTGACTATTTCATAAGTACACATTTTATCAAACACTATAACACAAATATATGATCATCGAGTATGCAGCTAGTGGTCTAGTAACTAACGTTGCAGCCTCTGGACCATGGGGTCCCAGGTTCGATGTTCGGCCGGGTCAAGAATATTCTCCGCCGGGGGACTGGATGTTTGTGCTGTCCTCATCATTCGGGAAAGTGGCGAGACTGGACAGTGAAAAGATTGGGAATTTGTTCGGCTGCTGATAACCACGCAGTTGAGCGGCCCACAAACCAAATATCATCATCATCACATGATCATCGTTATTTGATGTACTCAGTGTAAGCCGCGACACTTGTTCAGCAGGCTGTACGCTCTGGTAAAGCATTCTGAAACTGGTGCGTTTAGTTGCCATCAGGGAGTGCGGTTATGCACCATTTCAGTTCTGTTCACGCTACTGGAAGTGGGGAACCTCTACAAATCTCTAACAATGCTCCAAAATGGGGACGCCATATTCAAAAAGTGTTACCTCTGGTCAAGCTGAGAGACTACTTTAAGAGTTATGGGCGTTCGTAAGCCATTACGATAGCACACCATCTTCGAGGAAACAGCACTTTATTCTCAGTTGCGTCATTGAGCAATAATTCAACTTGATCGTGTTGGTAAAATTGATCGTTGCGGAAAAATTAAACCCATTTTCCAGACCGACCGTAAGATCCGAGATCTGTTGAGGCCCACAAATGGATCCCGTAGATGCTATCTACACTGCAGGCGGCTACAAACTTCGAGGTTAAACCAGTGAAAGTATTTTGGATACTTTGGGAGCCCCATTATCACTCGCATGTCAGAGCACGGACATTACCTACGACTGGGGCAGAGAAACAAGTCAGCTTTAGCTGAACACCACCGGGTGTGTGACGGCTGTATCGATTTTCAAGAAACTCGCGTGATTGTTCGGCTGCTCTAGATGCAGCAGTGAAAATTAAGAGAAGCTATCGAAATAATTAAACCCCGTAACAGCATGAACAGAGAGGATGTCTACAGGTTACCTACGGCCTGCCTGCCAGCAGTTGCAGCACAGCGGACCGCGTATGTTCACTAGTCAGCTGTACAATTTCACCAGCGTTTTATGGCATAAACAGCTGACACGAGAGAAATCCCGCGCGGCTTCAACACTTCGCTGCAGAAAATCAGATGCCGATTTGCTATTGCCTCTTAGTCTCCTATGAAAGTTACCTACAGTCACTTACCAGAGCAGCTCAGGCAATAGCTTGGCAATTCGCTACTGTCTACCAAGCGCCTACTGGAGTTGTGTTCCAGTCACTTACGAGAGTAGCACAGACGATAGCCTACTGTACAACCGTCCTTGTCCATAGCAACTTTCTTCAAATTTGTTCAATGACATCTGAGATAAGTGACGCCGGTAGACACATTTAATCGCGCTGCAGAGACCACTGAAAAGTTTGCCGAAACGTTGGCAATTAGTTTCTTTAGTGTCTTATAATGACGCTGCCTAATGTCCAAAATTATTATTTCTAAAATGACACTGGCTGCGGAAGCTTGTCCACCTATACGAGGTCTGTTCAAAAGAATCCGTAACATTCATAATTTCGCACCAATGGTGTGTTATTGTTCAGTGCTGTGATAAGTAGAACGTTGTGTCGCACAGTTTGCGAATTTCGAGGAAATTATAAGAGTAATGCGTCTCTATTAAATGTGGCGTGAATCTCAAGAAAACCTTTACAGAGACACACCAATGAAGTACGAAGCCAATGGTGATGAGCGCTTAAGCCTTACTCGGTGTTACGAATGGTTCACGCGATTTAAAAATCGCCGGGCCGAAGTTAAAGAAGACCCTAGTTCAGGGTGCCTTTCAACGTCTACCGACGATGCTCAAGTCACAGATATCAACGAAATTCTGCGTGCCAATCGAAGACAGACAGTCCGAGAGATTGCAAAAGAATGGAACATTTCAGTTGGATCATGTCATGAAATCTGGACTCAGCATCTTGGAATGAAAGTTGCCGCAAATTTCGTCCCTCAGCTCGTGAGTCAAGACTGGAAAGACCTTCGCCTCGCAGTCTGTGAAAAGCTTTTGGACTCAACAAATGTGAACGAGATGTTCCTTAAGAGAGTCAGGTCAGGTAAAATGTCGAAACCATGCTGATAGTTTTTTTTGACTTTGAAGAATTAGTTCATAATGAATTCGTGCCACAGTGTCAAACTGTTAATCGATGGTATTATCGGGACGTGTTGCGACGCCTGCGAGAAAATATGAGAAGGAAACGGCCTGAAATGTGGCGAGACAATTCATGGCTCTCGCACCACGATAACGCACCCCCACATTCATCTTTGTTGGTGCGTAACCATTGCACAAAAAATGAAATCACTGTGCTGCCTCATACTCTGTACTCGGCAGACCTGGAGACCTGTTTTTATTTCCAAGGTTAAAAACTGCGTTGAGAGACGAAGATTTGCAACTATAGACGAGATAAAAGAAAATTTGCAGACGGCACTTCGCGCGATCCAGCAGGAGGGGAACCAAGACTGCATCCGGAACTGGAAACGGCGTTGGGAGCGGTGGATCAGTTGTGGAGCAGAGAATTCCGAAGACCACCCACAATACGTAAAAGGTAAGCGTGGTAAAAAATTGTATAGGAAGTTCAGGAATTTTTCGGACAGACCTCGTACATGTCACAGTTTGTGGCATTTTTACGATTTTCCCAATGTTTCGAATGAATGATATGTGAATCTATCACGTAACTGCGAGTAGTGCGAAGCACTGCATTAGGCTTTGGCTATTACCACAGTTCAGTATCCTAAATCTTACCTTCCGTTTCGAATCTCTAAATTAGGGGTTGATGGTTCTGGTAAACGTATGAAGATATGTTCGTAAGAAAGCGTATTTCAAGGGTGGTAGCTGAAATTTATCACATTATGCACTCTCTCGTAGCGCGCAGTCCTGATCGTTCAGTAGTGCCGAAGAATTCTAAAACAACAATTGCACATACCTGAAATGTCAACATTGAAGCTCTACGTTGCCCTACGAAATGGTGGAAGGACAGTACATTTTTTGGTCACTGTTGATGAATTTGAACCATATCAACTACTCTAGTAATTTGCCGTCCCTCCGTACTAATTGACAAACGTCATTTCAAAATGTATTAAATGCAGCCGAGGTTAAAATACAATTTGAAGCGTTTCCTTTCCGCCTGCAGTATGCTCTAACGCTGTTTAGTCAGATCGGATACTTTCGTTTTCTTCCCCATGGTAATTTGGTGTTGAACACTTTAAATCTGGTGAAATAACAGTACGTATACCGCAGCCGACGGTTCAAAACTTGTTACGTCCAGGAAAAGTTTCCCAGCTTGTGTTGTTAGCCCGTTCTTTTGTTTGCGGTTTCCGCTGTTTTCATCTTAGAGCTCACATTGTGGGATCGATTACACGACTGTGCACTGTCGATCACCATGGAGGACTATTTGCCAGTGGGAGAGCGATCGAAAGGAAGTAGAAGGATATTTAGAGCTGCGAAAAACGAAAGACAGTGTGAAAATCAAGCTCAGTAGGTAATAACACCTAATGTATTTTATGAATGATCGCTTTCAGTGAAATTTGTAATGTCGGTGCATAGATGTGTTATTCGCGTGGGAAAGACTGCATAAATGCATGTTTTATACATTGACTGAACTTTACTATCTGTAGTTATGACATGACGTGACATATTTCGTTTTAGGGACTTCAGCCGAGATCCACTTTGAAGTAAGTTTGAGTCGCCTTGTAATAAAAAAGAAGGTTGACTCAAGTGTGGAAGCATCCCAGTATTCTACCTGGCGAAAAATGCGATGAAAGTCACGTCTCCAAAACCACGAAGAACTGGAAAGTATTATGCGGGAAAGCGTATTTGAAATTCCATTGATAAACCGAGAGAATTACCTGACGCTGGGAGACTTGATGTTGATAAACTTTTGAAAACAAGATTTGGACACAACTGTAAAGACATTGATATTTTGGAGTTTTATGCTTCGGCACAAAGCATCTACGCGACATCAGCTGAAACTGGCGAGCAGACTCAAGTGGACGGTGAGTGTGATACTTTGCGCGAGCAAGAATGAGTAAGTGCAAGACCGTAACACATCGATCCACCATCAACAAGATGTTATTAACTTTATTTTCTTTCGTGATGAGCTGTGTGAAACAATAAAATCAATAAAGAATTGAAATGAACGTTTCAAATCACATTAGGTGGAAACATAGATCAAAATGTATTTTGTTAAGTGGATTGGTTCAAAACGTATTAAGTGAAATTTAAAAATTAAAATGGTGCCCTCATGCAGTCGTGATTGATTCTGGGATATAATCTAAATAGCTAGGTTCTGTAGTCGAGAATTTTGACATGTTCAAATGTGTGTGAAATCTTATGGGACTTAACTGCTAAGGTAATCAGTCCCTAA
This sequence comes from Schistocerca piceifrons, assembly GCF_021461385.2. Taxonomy (NCBI): domain Eukaryota; kingdom Metazoa; phylum Arthropoda; class Insecta; order Orthoptera; family Acrididae; genus Schistocerca; species Schistocerca piceifrons. The sequence continues at coordinate 755,530,189 of NC_060138.1, forward strand.
GCTTACACACTACTTAACCTAAATCATCCTAAGGACAAACACACACACCCATGCCCGAGGGAGGACTCGAACCTCCGCCGGGACTAACCGCACATACCCTGACTGCAGCGCCTTAAACCACTCGGCTAATCCCGCGCGGCTGACATGTTTCATTTGGTTAGGAAGATGATTTTTTTTTTTCGCTTTCCGTAAAATTATGATCTGTGCACTTAATATCACTTGACACGATGCTCGTCAAACATTGCATAAGTTTGGAAGGTAGGAGACGAGGTACTGGCAGAAGTAAAGTTGTGAGTACCGGTCGTGAGTCGTGCTTCGGTAGCTCAGATGGTAGAGCACTTGCCCGCGAAAGGCAAAGGTCCCGAGTTCGAGTCTCGGTCGGGCACACAGTTTTAATCTGCCAGGAAGTTTCATTGCATACTGTTGTTTCCTAGAACCGGCTCAGGTTCCCCTAGTGATTAAACGCCCGAAGGATGCCGTGTGCTGCCTCCCAGAGGAATGACGTGCAATTTTCTTGCGTCTCTAGAAGCTTCCTAAACATTTTCCGCAGAACGGGTGGTAGTGGCAGAGTACAGAAATAGCCGGGAGGTGTGACGCAAGCGCGGTCATCGCGACCTTCCCCAGACAGCGGCCGTCACGTCCCGTCACGTCGCGCTGACAGACGGCCCCCTCCCGCGTCACGGCCCCAGCCTGATAAGCCGCCCCGTGGGAAACGCCGGACCGTCGGCTGGCGCCCGGCTCTGCTCGCCACAACATCCTCTCCCACCTGTCAACACGGAATGCGCCTGTCCTGCGAGTGTTGTCAACAGCCTCACGGCCGCTTGCTGTCGCGCAGTTGTTGCATTGTCACTGAGATAGCTCTATGACGTCAGAGAGTGCATTTGCTGATGTTGTGAAACCACTCGGCGACCGCACCCTTCCATCCTCACGATGTTATCTTCACATGTCTTCTTCGAAGAGCCACCATTTATTTTTCGTAATTTCTCTTGTGTGTGGAAACAGCCACTAATTTCTTTTCAAGTATATCGTCGTTGTAGTTCAGCACCTTTTACGTCACCTCTATCATATTTGGTAAGTAGACTATCGTGACCAGCGGCTGACTCCAAAAAATTCCGTTGTGTTGGAGCAAATATGAGCTGTCGTACTGTTCACGTAGAACTACCATCCAGGCCTACATCCATTGGTAAATACACTACTGGCCATTAAAATTGCTACACCAAGAAGAAATGCAGATAATAACGGCTATTCATTGGATAAATATATTATACTAGAACTGACATGTGATAACATTTTCACGCAGTTTGGGTGCATAGATCCTGAGAAATCAGTACACAGAACAACCACCTCTGGCCGTAATAACGGCCTTGATACGGCTGGGCATTGAGTCAAACAGAGCTTGGATGGCGTGTACAGGTACAGCTGCCCATGCAGCTTCAACTCGATACCACAGTTCATCAAGAGTAGTGACTGGCGTATTGTGACGAGCCAGTTGCTCGGCCACCATTGACCAGACGTTTTAAATTAGTGTGAGATCTGGAGAATGTGCTGGCCAGGGCAGCAATCGAACATTTTCTGTATCCAGAAAGGCCCGTACATGTCCTCAGCATGCAGTCACGCATTATCCTGCTGAATGTAGGGTTTCGCAGGGATCGAATGAAGGGACGTAACACATCTGAAATGTAACGTCCACTGTTCAAAGTGCCGTCAATGCGAACAAGAGGTGACCGAGACGTGTAACCAATGGCACCCCATACCATCACGCCGGCATGGCGATGACGAATACACACTTCCAATGTGCCTTCACCGCATGTCGCCAAACACGGATGCGACCATCATGATGCTGTAAACAGAACCTGGATTCATCCGAAAAAATGACGTTTTGCCATTTGTGCACCCATGTTCGTCGTTGAGTAGACCATCGCAGGCGCTCTTGTCTGTGATGCAGCGTCAAGAGTAACCGCAGCCATGGCCTCCGAGCTGATAGTCCATGCTGCTGCAAACGTCGTCGATCTGTTCGTGCAGATGGTTGTAGTCTTGCAAACGTCCCGATCTGTTGACTCAGGGATCGAGACGTGGCTGCACGATCCGTTACAGCCATGCGGATAAGATGCCTGTCATCCCGACTGCTAGTGATACGAGGCCGTTGGGATCCAGCACGGCGCACGGCGTTCCGTATTAACCTCCTGAACCCACCGATTCCGTTATCTGCTAACAGTCATTGGATCTCGACCAACGCGAGCAGCAATGTCGCGATACGATAAACCGCAATCGCAATAGGCTACAATGCGACGTTTATCACAGTCGAAAACGTGATGGTACGCATTTCTCCTCCTTACACAACAACTTTTCACGAGGCAACGCTGGTCAACTACTGTTTGTGTATGAGAAATCGGTTGGAAACTTTCCTCATGTCAGCACGTTGTAGGTGTCGCCACCGGCGCCAACCTTTTTGAATGGTCTGAAATTCTGATCATTTGCATATCACAGGATCTTCTTCCTGTCGGTTAAATTTCGTGTCTGTAGCACTTCATCTTCGTGGTGTAGCAATTTTAGTGGCCAGTAGTGCAGTAGTTTCCGTTTGAGAAGCAGGAAAGTTATTTCCGTCTGGGTTCTATTTTAAGTGGCAGTACTGTCGCCTGGATTATCAGCACTAGCTAGCGAAAGCGATGACCTCCATAGGTGTTCACTAGTAGCGCGGAAAACGAAAGTGGTACATGTCAGAGAGTGCTTGTATCCTAAAGGTAAATTGAGCACAGCGGAAGTGGAAGCCCTGGCACCAAAGGAAATTTTGGTAGCACCAAAAAGCAACAATTTATAATACTTTCGTTAATAATTCAATTATAGCTTAATTTATTCTGCAACGGTAAAGTACGCGGCCCAAACCTGTCATTTGGATATTGGTCTGAGTGCATGTAATGTGTTTTTGCGGTGGAACCCCCCCCCCCCCCCCTCCCCCTTACTAGGCATACTTATTTGAGAACTGAATGAGTGGACCTGGGGCCGTCCTAGACGGACTGCATCGAGGTAAAGTTCCCGCTCCCATCCGACACTGAATCCAGGAGTTTCAGGACGTAGTGCTCTGCCCAACAGACCATCACGGCCGCAGCTCCACTTAGATAAAGCAATTACGGCTGCATTTTTTTTGCAACCGATTGTCAGTGTTTTGTACAGGGATCTTCACCATTTTGTAGTAAAATTAGAATAATACTATCCGTGAACTCGGAAATAACCGTAAAATCACGACTGAGATCCCAGAACGCTTGCAATGAGGGTTCCAAGTTTCATCTTGTGGACGCAGCCGTGCTGTGGGTCACCTCATGTATCCGCCTAGGACGCACACATGCAGGGCACTCCTCGTAAGAGACACCCTGAAAGTTCTCCTTTGAATGTAAAGAATGACAGTGCTGGAAAAACTCTTACCTTATTTGATTTTCAAACAGCTGAGCAAAACTCAACGTACTCAGACAGTTTTCTCTTTACTTATTCTGATCATCACTAAACCGACTCACGATGTTTTAGCGCAAGGCAATCTGACTTTCAATAATCCCTATAAAAGAATGGCCCTGACCAACAATAACTTATACCTTTCATGAATCACTTACCTCACAAAAATCTTCGTGACTCGAACTACTGCAATACAGAGAGCGCCAATACTGGCAGCTAAATAAAAGTTTTAAAACTACTGAAGGGACTAACTACTGATCGGCATAGCTAGCAAATGAAAGATTTTGATAGAGAACAAACAATGTATTTACCTTAATAGCGTTCAAAAGTGACATCCAACTAAACAAATTTCCTTTTCCCGACGGACACACGTCCATATCGTCCGCTCATAGCAACCTCTCGTAACTCTGGCATCTGTCTCTCCACATCCACCACTGCTGGCGGCTCACCTCCAACTGCCCAACACTACTTGCTGTTCATATCCAACTGCCCAACGCTACACTAGCGAAAATTCCAACAATAAGTGCAACCAGCCACAGACTGCACACAGCGCAGTCAGCGATTTGCATACAGAGCACTACGTGGCGTTACCAACATGAAAACCTAAACAGCCTACTTACATAGCCACCATGCTCCCCACAAAAAATTTTACAAGTTGTTTTGGCAGTTCCCAATACTGATTTGCTTACATTTTTTTTATATTAACGATAACAAATACATAAAATGCATACATTTATTGATACACTGTTGGTAAAAAGCAAAAATTGTCCTCACAGTCCATAAAGACAGTCCTGGTCATTCATTACAGTAGTAATTACAGTGTTATGCTCGAAGTCTTAGCAGTGAAAGAAAATGCCCAGGGAAATAATGGATTTCTATGCAGTCTAGAAGAATTAGTGTTGTTCTTCCAAAGGAAAGACAGTGCTGACTCTTGACATGCTGACAGGTAAGGGGCCATAACAGAGCGAACACACAGCAGAGTCAGTCGAAGTTTTGAAGTATATTGGTAGGTAGGTCATCACAGTGCAGACCCACAGTATTTCTCGTAGAGATAATGGTACTGGTGGGCCACGAAAGGTGCAGACCCAATGTAGTCCTTGTAGAGATAATGGTATTGGTGGGCCATCAAAGGTGCAGACCCACTGTAGTCCTCGTAAAGATGGGCAGCAGACATCCATTACGACTGTGCAGGTGCACAATCACCATCGAAGAGTGTTGTGGATAAGTCCATGAACCACTACTTGTGCACTCACAAACTTTTTGGAATGCTTTAGAACCAGCAATGCTGTGAACTAGTCCCTTGCTGAATTATAAACATACGTGCGAGCACTAAGACAGTCATTTAGCATCTGAGATTTTACACATACAGTATGACCCACAAAAATGTGTGCAGTAAAATGAATACCTACTATTCACTTAATTTGAAGAACTGGTGTCTATACAATTACAAATTTATGGCATAAGAATACAATTATAAACGTACAGAAAACATCATTAAAGACCATAACGCCGGCCGAAGTGGCCGAGCGGTTCTAGGCGCTACAGTCTGGAACCGCGCGACCGCTACGGTCGCAGGTTCGAATCCTGCGTCGGGCATGGATGTTTGTGATGTTAGGTTTAAGTAGTTCTAAGTCCTAGGGGACTGATGACCACAGAAGTTAAGTCCCATAGTGCTCAGAGCCATTTGAACCATTTTTTGAAAGACCATAACAATACAGAAAACATTTGTAGTAATACAGGCTTTACAAAAGAATAGAAATAATCATATACATGAGTATTATAGGAATTGTGACGTAAGTAAATAAATGAGAAATGAGAATATTCAAACATTAATTTGACATATGATCATTAAAGGAAAACATAACAGAATAAATAACATCTAAACATTTTTCCAAAGTATTTGAGTATAACAGTACTCCTCATCATAGTGATTATAGTTTAGTATTAGAAGATTCTACAACATAACTCCTATCAGACTAACACATAAAGATAGGAAGAACATAAATACACAAGAGTACACAAACACACAGCGGAATAACACAAAAGGAAAGATCAGGGTTTGTTTTCAGTGTAACATTTGTTATTGCAGTTCAACCCAAAACTTCATTCAATAGATCTTTCCTCTTACTTCAAAATTTTTTTCTTTTTGCAAAAAGGTCCTATCTAAGCATGCTTTCTGTATTTTCCATTATCTTACCCCATCATCTATTTTTTATCTTACCTCATTTGTTTCCAAGAAAATCCTACCTAAACCTATTGTCCCTAAACCCTACTTTATTTGTTCATCTCTTCTTTCAAAATAATTGTTCCTCATTGTACACTACTTTTTTTGGCCAAATCTTTTGCTTATAACTTCTCAATGCAATATTTCCCATTCTTCGTATTTAGTTTCTTATATAGTATCCCTCCTTTTAAGCTAACTTGAGTCTGCTGAGCTCAGATACATAAACTAAGGAACAATGCAATGCAGCAGCACAAACATTAACACAAACAAGAACGAGAAAAAAATGCAAAGTGGCAAAGCAAGGAGCAATAAATATAAATTAGCAAAACAAATGCAACATTACAATTAATATAAGGCAATGTGCAGCAACAAGAAGAATAAATCAGTAGTAAAACTGGCTTAGCAGAGTAATACAAAGTGAAAATCAGTGGGACTATGCCTGGCAAACAGCAGCAGCAAATACAATAAGTTATACCTAAACATGACAAAGCTCAAGCAGAAAAAAATATTACAGTAAAGATAGCCATGTCTAATACCTATGTCACATCTTAGCGCTAGAGTGATGCATCAAGATGACTTACTCTACCAAACAAGTTACCAAATCGTTGAAAAAATTATGTATGCAATTTCTGTGAAGGGAAATGTCTATTTGTGCAGCCTTTTTTTAAAGAAAAAAATCATAAAATTATTATTTATTAGATCAGTAGACAGAAAATATTTTCATTAGTATATCTATTAAATTTTATTTTAACCAATGGTGCAGCACAGCTAGAAACTAGATATTAAACAATATATATATATATATATATATATATATATATATATATATATATATATATATATAAAAAGCAAAGCATGAAACATCATTCACTAGCCATATGACATTTCATAAGGCGGTAAAAAAATCTCTCAACTAGAAAGACAGTAGTCATAATCAGGTATATAGACGTAAAATATTTCTCATAATTTCATTAGGCATTTCAGCAAATATCAGAAAGTGTGAGCTTTAAACTGTAATCATATGTTTTCAAGTATGAGAGTGTCGAATTTGCGATGATTTCTACAAATAAATGTCAATAGCGAGGTTAGTGGCCTCTTTTTCCTACACCTGTGCCTCTGAAAGGAACACACTAATGGTTTTTTTCCAGGTGACTCGTGCAGTTGGTCACATCAAGGTCACTTACCTTCTTTACCGAAACATTTGCAACAGCAATTTCTGATACAGTGACAGTCTCACATAAAAAATTTTACAGATTGAAAATTTACATTAGAAGTGTGTAGAAAATCTCATATATAACAGTGTCCAAAAATTTCCGCTGGCATTGTAATACTCACATTCATGCATGTACACACATTGTATAACTCTTAAAGTACGATTCTTGGTTTCCAGCATCCTTTTCACAAACCAGAATCCCTAACCCCTACTCATTATTCATATGCATATAAACACATAATCACATTTCTCATATAGCATCATCTTATTGATCTTAAACATATTTCAGCATCATAATACACATTGTTGGCGTAATAATATCATCATACCACATCAACCACATCTCAAAATCGTCGCAGCTTCTTTCAGTAATTTCAAAACCTAAAACAATTCTCTGCTCGTTTCAATAGTGTCATCTACCTCAAACGTATATCAAAATCATGATCCCATATCAAAGCTCTTATACCATCACAATGGTTCCAAAAACATATGAACAATTCACAAAGTACAGACAAAATACTATTTTGTAAGTGTGAATTCACTGATGTAGTAAAAAAATGTTTGTCTCTCTTAAATGATCAGATAGTTGTGTAATTCTGTGGTAGAGAAATATGATACCAATGTGTAATTAGCTAGGGCTCCCAGCGCTTGCCACACGCTTAGTACACAAAGTAGGCATGTACCCCCTGAGGATTAATGTAGTTATACCCTCAGGTATTACAGATTACAGCAACGTAATTAGATGTCTCACTGAAAACCTTCTTTGTATCTATGTAATTAAAGAATATTTCTAAAAATGTTCCATTGTGTCTAACTTTAGAAGCCTTTGTCCCATTTGTTGTATTAACTGTAATAACAATGCACTGGTGTCTGAAACATGCTTTTCAGCAGTGCAGTTGCACTGGCAACATTCGCATGTTGAAAAGTAGAAAATGTGTCTTGACTTGATTGAGAAGAGGGTAATGATGAAAAACCTGAATCTACAGTATTTGCAGGATTTTGTCCTGTCATTTCGGATTCCTGAGGCGAGATATTGCCGACCGATCGATCGACAATACTACTCTGTTCACTAGCTGTATCACTGTCTACACCATTATTTACCGCCTGGTCCATTTCCCTATGCACAACTACCAAATTACTATTTTGAATGTCTGTTAATTCATTACACAGTGGTGCTGATAAGCCACGCTCATCCTCACTAACACTTCTCAGTTTACTTTGGAGCCTAGTGTTATGTTTTCCACATGCCATAATTATCACGTTTTTCACACGATAACACAGAAAAGCACAATTTGAAAAGCAAAAATAAAAAAACGCATTAATTGCAAACATGGCTGCGAAATACTTGGTGCAAATCTACATACATGTCAGAACTGTTTTACTGTACAAAAAAATCAGAAGATTCCAGTGAGGTATACTGGCTAAGGGTCGACATACGAAACTTCTCCTTTGAACGTAAAGAATGACAGTGCTGGAAAAACATTTACATTATTTGATTTTCAAACAGCTGAGCAAAACTCAACGTACTCAGACAGTTTTCTCTTTACTTATTCTGATCATCACTAAACTAAAACACAATATTTTAGCGCAACGCAGTCTGACTTTCAATAATCCCTACAAAAGAATGGCCCTGACTAACAATAAATTATACCTTTCATGAATCACTTACCTCACAAAAATCTTCATGACTCGAACTACTGCAATACAGCGAGCGTCAATACTATCAGCTAAATAAAAGTTTCTAACTGCTGAAGGGACTAACTACTGATAGGCATAGGTAGGAAATGAAAGATTTTGATAGAACAAACGATGTATTTACCTTAATAGCGTACAAAAGTTATAATATATGGATATAATTTTGTGACATCCAATTAAACAAATTTCCTTTTTCTGACGGACACACGTCCAGATCGTCCGCTCATAGTAACCTCTCAAAACTCTGGCATCTCTCTCCCGACGTCCACCACTGCTTGCGGCTCACCTCCAACTGCTCAACACTACTTGCTGTTCACATCCAACTGCCCAACGCTACATCAGGGAATATTCCAACAATGAGCCCAACCAGCCACAGTCTGCACACAGCGCAGTCAGCGATTTTCATACAGAGCACTACGTAGCGTTACCAACATAAAAACCTGAACAGCCGCCGGTCGCGGTGGCCGTGCGGTTCTGGTGCTGCAGTCCGGAACCGCGGAGCTGCTACGGTCGCAGGTTCGAATCCTGCCTCGGGCATGGATGTGTGTGATGTCCTTAGGTTACTCAGGTTTAAGTAGTTCTACGTTCTAGGGGACTGATGACCTCATATGTTAAGTCCCATAGTGCTCAGAGCCATTTGAACCCATCTACCGAAGCAGCACAGGAAATTCGCCTGATGACCCTTAGTAGGGGTACCCGATATGCTTGGTGAAAAATCTTAATTATGGTGATTGGTATTGTGAATTACCAACGACGTGTCGATGATCGTTTTGAGTGATTACTATCACGTAAAACAATTCATTACGGTTTCAAACATTTTCTTTATCTTCACTTCAAATGGGAACTTTGTCGTATAAAAATAGTGCAGTAATGCACTTCTTACAGTTATTTTCGCAGCGAACCCGATGATATGAAACGTGAGTCACAAGAAGAAGCTGCTTACTGGGCGGAGGGCCATCTTTAAAAGACGGAAGGTGAGTAACTTCAGATCTTCACGTATGCCTGAGTTGTATATGCGTACCTACAGTGCCAGGGGGTTAACTATCAAACTACTACCACCAACTGCTCTCGAATATGTTCAGCGTTTGTGGCGACGGGCCGTGTTAGCTATGATTTTTAAAAAGTGCTTAACTGGATGACTGGCAGATTCTGGAGTATGTACTTGGGTTTTGTGAATCCAAATAACAGAGGAGGTAGTTTTGCAGTTTGTACTCATAATAGTATGCAAACCAACATTACAACTACTGTTACAGACGACATTAATAAGAGGCAGATTTGTAAAACTGCCGTAGGCTAGCGTAGAGCATCGTAAGGAAGCATAGACTACGACAGTCTTCCTAATAACTTTTGTCTGTTATGTTCATACCTGCAATACATGTATGCCAGGTGTGTTGATTGTTACCTCATAACCATCACTTTCTCTATATACGCGATCAGTGTCTTACCGGATTTCCCTAGAAACCGGTTACGGTGAACCTTCTTAGAAACTGAATGAGGATATATAGAGATTCGAGTAACCTAAGCAACATTTTTGTTCTACATAGTTATTCTCGTGTCTGCTACGTAAAAATAAACAGTGTGTATAGCGAAATTGAAATTGTCAGTGGTTAATTCAGATTTTATCCGAAAATTATTTATTTTTAATTTGGGACAGAGAGATGTTTCAGTAAAAATAAAGATAACAATACAGATTTATCATATAGAAAACGAGACTTTCTCAAAAATATATAAAATAAAAAAAAGCTGCAAAACAAAAGTAGGTAAAGAAATCACACTGATACAGTTGCATGTAGCAATAACCGAAATACAGGATTCGTCCAAAAAGTGATAGGAATAATTTTATTAGAAATAATTAATTACACATATCGGTACAAATTCTTAATAGTCTTCGAAGTGGGACCCTTGCGCTCCGACGCTCAAAGTTGCCAATCTGCGAACGCTTCTGAGAGTCGCTGGCTAGAATGCTGTTGAGGCTGTTCGTGACAGCCGCTTGGACGTCATCGATGGAGTCGAAACATTGCTCCTTCATATTCCGTGTCAGGCGAGGGAAGAGAAAGAAGTTCGGCGGAGCCACGTTTGCGCTGTATGCAGCGTAAGGCAACATGCCAATGCCGTACTCAGCAAGCCGTTCCCGCACCAACAGTGCGGTGTGGCAGGACGTGGTGGAGCTTCCAGGAACGGACAACGTCCGGTGGCACGCGGTTGACTCATTTTGACATCTATTGAGGACTTCCGCGTAAAAATGTACCTTCACGGTTTGCCCATGCGTAACAACAAACTCCTTGTGAACGACGCGGCGCCACGATGATAAAAGAAGAAAAGACCCGAAGCATGAACGTCACCCTGAACTTCCTCGTCCGACCTTCTTTGAATCAGGAGATGTGTTCTTGTGGCCATTCCGAACTTTGACCATTTGTCTCCGGGTCGTGATGCAAACACCGGGTTTCCCTTCCATTAACCACATTAACAAAGATTCTCATGGCGGTTTTTCCAAGTTTGAAGCAAAACTTCACATTGTAGCGCTGTCCGAGATTCTGTCCCATGCTGCAACTGACGACATTACTTCACAGCAGTTCACGAGAAATAGTGTGTGCACACTCCACAGCCCGCGCGTGTCTACGGAGGGTGGCATTCTGTTTGTGGAAGTCGCTCCCACCACGCCCAGCTGGTCGGCCTCCCCTCTGTCGGTTTGTCTAGCCTACGGAAAATCAGTCCTACTACTTTGTCATCGAACCCTGTATGTTTCGTTTTACTTGAAACCATGATGCAGACAAATACCTAGAAGAATCTTCTCGACTAAATAATATTTCTTAACATTTAGCCTCAATACTTCGTCAAATGTTTCTGTTATCCATAAACGACTTTCGCATACAACTTTCGGATACTCTTGCCTTTGATCATGATGGAGAGCGTTCTACTGAGTGCATAATAACAGCAATAATTATATATTTTTAATTTTTTTTCAAGTAAATAACACTTCGATAAAAATTGTTGTTGCTTTGGTTTCATAAAAGTGCAGAAGTTACACGGTCGACTAATATTTATTATTTAAAAATGAAATTTATATCCTATAAAGATATAAAATACACATTGGACTTACACTGAATGATGTGCGGTCCTAATGAAGTGCAAAACAAACAAAAAACAAACAGAAGTCGTCTGCTTCCAGTTTATCTCTTACATAGTTATTTACACTTCTTTTCATACCAAGCCACCAATACTACCGGTAATTCTACCATTTACTGCACCATTTATGTACTGTACCAAAAATACCGACCCATGGTTCTGTTAGAGCGGCATTCTAATAAGAGATCATACAAGTAAAGAAATAACTCTGATGTTGTTGTTGTGGTCTTCAGTCCTGAGACTGGTTTGATGCAGCTCTCCATGCTACTCTATCCTGTGCAAGCTTCTTCATCTCCCAGTACCTACTGCAACCTACATCCTTCTGAATTTGCTTAGTGTATTCATCTCTTGGTCTCCCTCTACGATTTTTATCCTCCACGCTGCCCTCCAATACTCAATTGGTGATCCGTTGATGCCTCAGAACATGTCCTACCAACCGATCCCTTCTTCTGGTCAAGTTGTGCCACAAACTTCTCTTCTCCCCAATCCTATTCAATACTTCCTCATTAGTTATGTGATCTACCCATCTAATCTTCAGCATTCTTCTGTAGCACCACATTTTGAAAGCTTCTATTCTCTTCTTGTCCAAACTATTTATCGCCCATGTTTCACTTCCATACATGGCTACACTCCATACAAATACTTTCAGAAATGACTTCCTGACACTTAAATCTATACTCGATGTTAACAAATTTCTCTTCTTCAGAAACGCTTTCCTTGCCATTGCCAGTCTACATTTTATATCCTCTCTACTTCGACCATCATCAGTTATTTTGCTCCACATATAGCAAAACTCCTTTACTACTTTAACTGTCTCATTTCCTAATCTAATTCCCTCAGCATCACTCAACTTAATTCGACTACATTCGTTTTGCTTTTGTTGATGTTCATCTTATATACTCCTTTCAAGACACTATCCATTCAGTTCAATAGCTCTTCCAAGTCCTTTGCTGTCTCTGACAGAATTACAATGTCATCGGCGAACCTCAAAGTTTTTACTTCTTCTCCATGGATTTTAATACCTACTCCGAATTTTTCTTTTGTTTCCTTCACTGCTTGCTCAATATACAGATTGAATAACATCAGGGAGAGACTACAACCATGTCTCACTCCCTTCCCAACCACTGCTTCCCTTTCATAGCCCTCGACTCTTATAACTGCCAACTGGTTTCTGTACAAATTGTAAATAGCCTTTCGCTCCCTGTATTTTACCCCTGCCACCTTCAGAATTTGAAAGAGAGTATTCCAGTCAACATCGTCGAAAGCTTTCTCTAAGTCTACAAATGCTAGAAACGTAGGTTTGCCCTTCCTTAATCTAGCTTCTATGATAAGTCGTAGGGTCAGTATTGCCTCACGTGGTCCAACATTTCTACGGAATCCAAACTGATCTTCCCCGAGGTCGGCTTCTACTAGTTTTTCCATTCGTCTGTAAAGAATTCGCGTTAGTATTTTGCAGCTGTGACTTATTAGACTGATAGTTCGGTAACTTCCACATCTGTCAACACCTGCTTTCTTTGAGATTGGAATTATTATATTCTTCTTAAAGTCTGAGGGTATTTCGCTTGTTTCAAACATTTTGCTCACCAGATGGTAGAGTTTTGTCAGGACTGGCTCTCCCAAGGCCGTCAGTAGTTCCAATGGAATGTTGTCTACTCTGGGGGCCTTGTTTCGACTCAGGTCTTTCAGTGCTCTGTCAAACTCTTCACGCAGTATCGTATCTCCCATTTCATCTTCATCTACATCCTCTTCCATTTCCATAATATTGTCCTCAAGTACATCGCCCTTGTATAGACCCTCTATATACTCCTTCCACCTTTCTGCTTTCCCTTCTTTGCTTAGAACTGGGTTTCCATCTGAGCTCTTGATGTTCATACAAGTGGTTCTCTTATCTCCAAAGGTCTCTTTAATTTTCCTGTAGGCAGTATCTATCTTACCCCTAGTGAGATAAGCCTCTACATCCTTACATTTGTCCTCTAGCCATCGCTGCTTAGCCATTTTGAACTTCCTGTCGATCTCATTTTTGAGACGTTTGTATTCCTTTTTGCCTGCTTCATTTACTGCATTTTTATATTTTCCCCTTTCATCAATTAAATTCAATATTTCTTCTGTTACCCAAGGATTTCTACTAGCCCTGGTCTTTTTACCTACTTGATCCTCTGCTGCCTTCACTACTTCATCCCTCAGACCTACCCATTCGTCTTGTACTGTATTTCTTTCCCCCATTCCTGTAAATTATTCCCTTATGCTCTCCCTGAGACTCTGTACAACCTCTGGTTTAGCCAGTTTATCCAGGTCCCATCTCCTTAAATTCCCACCTTTTTGCAATTTCTTTAATTTTAATCTACAGTTCATAATCAATAGATTGTGGTCAGAGTCCACATCTGCCCCTGGAAATGTCTTACAATTTAGAACCTGGTTCCTAAACCTCAGTCTTACCATTATATAATCTATCTGAAACCTGTCAGTATCTCCAGGGTTCTTCCATGTATACAGCCTTCTTTTATGATTCTTGAACCAAGTGTTAGCTATGCAAAATTCTACCAGACGGCTTCCTCTTTCATTTGTTAGCCCCAATCCATATTCACCTACTATGTTTCCTTCTGTCCCTTTTCCTACTCCCGAATTCCAGTCACCCATGACTATTAAATTTTCGTCACCCTTCACTATCTCAATAATTTCTTTTATTTCATCATACATTTCTTCAGTTTCTTCGTCATCTGCAGAGCTAATTGGCATATTAACTTGTACTACTGTAGTAGGTGTGGGCTTCGTATCTATCTTGGCCACAATAATGCGTTCACTATGCTGTTTGTAGTAGCTTACCCGCATTCCTATTTTCGTGTTATTATTAAACCTACTCCTGCATTACCCCTATTTGATTTTGTGTTTATAACCCTGTAGTCACCTGACCAGAAGTCTTGTTCCTCCTGCCACCGAACTTCACTAATTCCCACTATATCTAACTTTAACCTATCCATTTCCCTTTTTAAATTTTCTAACCTACTTGCCAGAATTAGGTATCTGATAATCCACGCTCCGATCCGTAGAACGCCAGTTTTCTTTCTCCTGATAACGAAGTCCTCCTGAGCAGTCCCCGCCCGGAGATCCGAATGGGGGACTATTTTACCTCCGGAATATTTTACCCAAGAGGACGTCATCATCATTTAAACACACAGTAAAGTTGCATGCCCTCGGGAAAAAATAGGGCCGTAGTTTCCCCTTGCTTTCAGCCGTTCGCAGTACCAGCACAGCAAGGCCGTTTTGGTTATTGTTACAAGGCGAGATGAGTCAATCATCCAGACTGTTGCCCTTGCAACTACTGAAAAGGCTGCTGCCCCTCTTCAGGAACCACCCGTTTGTCTGGCCTCTCAACAGATACTCCTCCGTTGTGGTTCCACCTACGGTACGGCTATCTGTATCGCTGAGGCACGCAAGCCTCCCCACCAACGGCAAGGTCCATGGTTCATGGGGGAGATAGAACTCAATATACGTGCCATTTCACTTGAATCAATCATGCAGACACAATTCCAAAAGAAATTTACCGTCTAAATAATATTTCTTAATATTCATAGCTTTATTTATTTTTACATAAGCCTACGTGGAGTGCACCTCGTCCATAAGCTTAAATGTGCCGTTGCCATGCCAAGATCCATGTCACACCGCACTAGCAGGGCAACATCGAACGTGTGTAAAGAGAGGCAGCGTTACTGGCTTGCGACGAGTGTCATATAAATGCTGAAAGATCTGAAGTAGTCACTCGAAGGAAGATGCAGTATATCTCGTGAAAATCTGTTCAGAAAATTCTAATAAACAACTGACATGACGAAAACTATAAATATTCTTCAACCCCATAACAAGTTATATTCTGGTATAGTAGAACAGTACTATTTCACAGTAGCGAAAATGAACAAGTGCTCATAGCTCTTAAGATGTGCACTTTAGAAACCATGTTTACTGCACCTTTTTATTGTTTTGGTACTTAGTATCACCTCTCAAAATATGGAAAGCAAAGAGCTCGCAATAGAAGAGATTTGCTTCAAAGTGCAGAAGAAGGGGAGGTGCTCATAGCTCTTAAGGTATGCCTTTTCGAGCGCATGTTTACTAGACTTTTGCTTCGAGTGATCATACGTGTCATGTCACTGAGTATTGACCATTCCTCCTGACCGAGCGAGGTGGCACAGTGGTTACCACACTGAACTCGCATTCGGGAGGACGACGGTTCAATCCCGCGTCCGGCCACCCAGATTTGGGTTTTCCGTGTTTTCCCTACATCGCTTCAGGCAAATGCGGGATTATTCCTTTGAAAGGGCATGGCCGAGTTCCTTCCCCGTCCCCCCCTAATCCGATTAGACCGATGATCTCTCAGTTTGGTCTTCCGACAAATCAACACATTCCTCCTGAGATACCCCGTATATCAACCTATTAGAGATCGTGACGCTAAAATTAGACTAATAACAGTCTGTACCGAAGCATAAAAGTGACCGTTAATTATTCTTTTCTTTCTGCATCGTTGAATAAATCCCTTACATACGCTAGATTGTTGTTATTCAAATACGTTACAATAATTCACAGAGTTTGCGTGTAGATGTAAACTAAGACACAAGAGACAAAACTAAGGACAAATATATGTGTGTTTTCGTTTTACTGAAATAACTGAAACGAAGCGCGAGGTCGCACAAAGCAAATACCATATTTCGTATGTCATAAGGCAATTTACGAAGAAAGTCGTGTGTAGCTCACACTAAATAAATAGAATCAGAGACCGTTAACAGCCAAAGTTTATTAAACTTGAAAGGAAACCGTTATTTTATCATTTTTTGATATTCTCACATTCTGTAATATACGTTAAAAGATATTTCAGCGTTATTTACAAAATAAAGCTTTCTCTTCACTAGAGGTTATTTAAAAAGGCGGCCCCGTGGAAGGGACAGTAGCATTTGATAAACTTGTAGGCGGCAACGTCCTCACGAAGTATGTATTGTAATATGAATTGTGTTGCGTGTAGGAAGCACCAGACGTGCCTAGGAAGCGACTAATGAATGTTCATGAACATATTTATTTTATGTTTCGGTAAACCAAAAAATTGTAATCATGTACATCGCGTACAAACCACAGTACAGCTTTTGATTAACACCAGACAAATATCACAGTTTCCATCTAATTTTAATTTACGATTCCGAACAGTATCATCAGTTGTGGAAACATAGCAACAACATTGCGAAATATCTGAAAGCAGCAAATTTTCAATAAATGTGTACTTTATGTTCTAGTGTAAATTTGCGATCACAAATATCAAGTCATGATAATGAAGTTAGTACTTAAACAGTGAATTTGAATGTGGTTAAACAGTGCTAAGCCAATCCTATTCACAATTATGTTTTTCTCTGAAGTACTAACGTTCTTAGCTTCAGTGTGTAAGGGGTCCGTAGGCCCTTACTATAAATTTGCACTCGGCACAGGTCGATAGGGCGAACAATCGATTGTGTCGTGTTGCGAGAGCGAGTGTGGAGTTGAGCCAGTGTCCTGTTGCGGGTAGAGGCGTGTGGAGGCCAGTTGTGGTAATGCAAGGGTTTAACGACAAAGGGAGTTGCCATCGCCGTGGTTAAACCCCTTTGTTCTAGAAATAATACCGGGAAAGTGAAGAAGTATAATTACGGAAGTGGTCAGTGACATTTCTAGTGCCGATATTTTTGGTTTCGCGTCTACCGCGCCGGCATCACCTTGGATTGCAGTGTTGGATTGCAGTGTTGGATGCAGTGATGGATTAGCGTGTGACGATAATAGAAAATGAAGAAGCCTGTGCTGAGATTAGCCGTAATTAGATATGTATGCCGAAGGCAGTGGCTGTCTCCTCCTTTTTGTGTTTTTGAGACGAATATAGGTTCGTGATTAGTGAAACTGTGTTGGTGTTTTTTTTCTTGTTATCAGACATTTCATTATTACAGTATTGAGAAGGACGAACTGGAAAGTAACAACTTCCGTAGCAGTCAATTCCGATTGCCAGCCCCATTAGGTACATGGTCACATTAATAATAATTATTGGGCTGCTATTCGATCAGATCAGGTCGGGATAAATAAACGGAGGTGTTACAAGTGTGACGTGTGGAAAACATAATAAGATCTCAATTATGCGACGGCCACACATGAAAATTGTATTATATTCTGATATGATTTTTCTTTCTTTCTTTTTTTCCTTGTTACATAAAAGAATTGCAATAGAGCAGTTTTTCTATTTCTTTCAATATACGTTATATAACTGTCATCAAAGGAATTATTTTTGATTTTCTACTTTTGTGTGCTTACACATTTACTAACATGGGGTTAAAATATTGTTTCATGGATGAAGTTGTATATTAACGCGAAATTGTGATTAACGCAATGTTTTACAATAGAGATGATCTTTGAAAGGTATCGATAGAGCACTATATAAAACGGTAAAAGAATAGTCTGGGCAGAAGTGCAGAGACTGATCATAGCCGTGCATGAGCGATGGAGTGACGTGTTTGTAACAACATCTTTTTCCGGTGTTGGATGGGAACTGTTTTTCGATACATAGCTCTGACGTTGAGGTTAATGGAGATATAGATCAAAATGACTCTCGTTGTAAACTACAAAAGCCGTAGATTTACCAAGTGGACGATGCATAGCGCGGGCTATTAAGTTAAAGTACAGAATCACTGAACAGTAGATTAGTGCCCTTTAAGCTGAATTGGATTAAATGCAATCTGAAATGGATAGGTTGTAGTGGCTACCAGAAATGGAACAAGAATGGTACGGAACAGCTCTTCAAATTCAGAGCTTACAGTATCTAATAAGTTTGAATTGTTATCTGAAATAGGAGGGGAAGAGCTTCGCCCAGCTATAAGTCACTGTAGGGTGCACCTGGCCTCTGGCGAAGAAAGTGTAGATCGCTTACAAAAGAGATTGGTAGAAAAGAGTACTGCTGCTAGGTAACAGCTAAGACACGGTTGCAGGCCGGATGACACAGGACAAATTAGGAAAGGGGTACCAGGCCACCAGCACTGTTGATGCAAATGCTAGCGTTAGGCATGTGATAAAGACATATGATGATCAGCCAGAACATGATACCTAATGGCCGGTCTGTCTACCTTTGATACGGATAACAGCGGCAAGGCGTCGTGGCATGGAAGGAATGAGGCCTTAGTAGGCTGGTGGAGGGAGTTGGCACCACATCTGCTCAGACACGTCACCTAATTCCCATAAATTCCACCGGGGCGGGGGGGGGGGGGAGGGGCGGGGGGAGCGATGAGCTATGACGCCACGTTTAATCAAATCCCTGATATATTCGATAGGGTTACAATCTGGCGAGTTGGGGGACGAACACCTCAATTGGAACTCGCCACTGTGTTCCTCGAATCACTCCATCACCATCACTCCATGGCCTTAGGACATGACGCATTGTCTTGTTGAAAAATGTCTCTGTCATTAGGATTCACGATCGACATGAAGGCGTGTACGTTGTGTGCAACGAGTGTACGATACTCGTTGGCTCTACTGGTTCCATTGATGTCCATGCGATGTTCTGCAGAGCATAATGGAACCGCCGGCCAGCTTGTCTCCATCCCGCAGCACAGGTGTCAATGAGCTGTTCCTCTGGAAGACGACCTCACATCGGCATGATGAAGAAGGCATCGGGATTTATCATACCATGCAACGCTCTGCCACTGCGACAACGTCCAGTCCGACGGTCACGTGCCAATTTAAATCGTACTCGCCGCTGTCGTGGTGTTAACATTGGGACATGCATGGGTCTTCGGTTGCTGTGACCCATCATTAGAAATCTCCGGTGCACTGTGTGTTCAGACACAGGGGGTTGCACTCTGCCCACCATTAAAGTCTGATGTTAATTTCGCCACAGTTCACCGTCTGTTCTGTTTTATCAGACCGCACAGACTACGACGCCCGACATTGTAATGAAGAGTGGCCGTCCAAATCCCCGACGTCTGGATGCGCAGTTTCTGAAATGCTCGTGTCGAGCCTCCTGGCCATCATAATCTGACCTATGTCAAACTTAGATAGATCGCTCACGTTTCCACTTCTAAACACCGAAAGCAAGCTCACTAATACTAGATGTGTCGTGTGTGTGTCTGACTAGCAATCATCCTTTGTCAGGTTACGTCTGGACGGGTTCATATCGGTAGCACGTCGGTGGTCATAGTGATCAGTATAGGTAATTTGCGTAAAGATATGAATTACAGATTAGGGGTAGCAACTTAACGCACAAGTGTGAGTTTTGTGGAGGTGCTTCAGCGTCATGACCAGTCCTGAGTTAACATTGCTGTGAGTCACGTGGACATGGAATTAAGCAGGCTGCTGCTACCTAAAATGAATCTCATACGAGTGCAGCTCCTGTTACTGCAATAGGGACATTGGGAGATACTACATATTGCCTACACCAGAATAAGAAATGTAAGGATAGGTTGACTTTCTTAAAGAAAATTTATGTGGGGGGTCACCGTCACATAAAGCAAGATCACTGTAGTTACTGGTGTCGGAGGGGTACATTTGTCTTTGATTAGAGTCAGGAATCAGGTACCTTACTGTGAAAGAAGTTAAAATGACGCAATAGCCCCACAAAATGCTTAGGAATGCACGCAGAGGTAAGGTAGCTTATTTCATCAGAATAAAATAGGACCAATTAAGAAGGGAAAGAAGAGTTTCTTGTCTGTCTATATAGTTTAGAGAGCTCTGAAAATAAAGACATCCCGTGTCTATCTGAGCACCATATAACCGTATGGTTACGGAAGTGAAATGTACAAGACTGCACTCTAGTAGCTCACTCGTGTGTAACTTACTTGGAAAAAGAATGAGTTGCTACATATATTAAGACAGAACGGTAGTTCAAAAACATTGAAACAAGTAGATTTTGCAGTGATCAGTACATAGATGTGAATGCTTGTGGGTTAATACTGAAAGATAGTTCAGTTTTAATTGTAACTGCATATAGATCCCCGCTGGGATATCTTGACTCTTTATGAGGCTTACTACGCTGTCTCTCAGACAGTACCGAGCAATTAACTGTGTTGGTTAGAGTGTAGATTTTCTTAATGATTCTGGTATAAAGTACAATCTGGAAACGTTATTTGAATCCTACAACTTGATCTCAGTAAATAAGTTTCCTGTGTCAGTGAATAAAGACAGTAGGACTGTAATTTGTGTTTTCCTTGCCGTAATTCAAAGGAATGAAATAACTGTCTGCCCAGTAACAAATACTCTTTCTGATGATGATGGATAGTTAATTATGAGAGATAATGCCTTACAGCATAGATGCTCTTCAGAGGAAATCATTTAGAAGAAGGGCAAACGCTTTTATGAACATTTTACAAGAGATAAAATTTACAAGGAACCGAATGCTGACATAAAATTCAATCAGTTCCATGATAGTCATAAAGAATATTAAAGAGCCATGTCTAAATTACGCATGTTTAAAGAAATTAATGTATGTGGCGAACGAAAGAGAAAAATATGTCTCTTGGCAAGATCAAGTGGAAATGCTGCATTAGTTATATACAACAAAAAAACTCAAAACTACTAAGAGAACTCATTAAAAATCAAGGAACATGCACATTCTGTCAGAAATCAATAATTCCGACAAAATATTTAAATTTATATTGAACGTAGTGAAATGAAAGTCA
The DNA here is from genome assembly GCF_021461385.2 of Schistocerca piceifrons. Classification (NCBI taxonomy): domain Eukaryota; kingdom Metazoa; phylum Arthropoda; class Insecta; order Orthoptera; family Acrididae; genus Schistocerca; species Schistocerca piceifrons. The sequence goes on from NC_060138.1 coordinate 755,551,547, forward strand.
CAGGATAATAGGGCAGGAGGGGCTATAAATCACCAGTCACAGGAAATGGGTATATTTAATGGACTGAACTGAAATGAAATGATCGTATGGCATTGCTGGCCGGGAGGCCCCATTCGGGGAAGTTTGACCACCAAGTCTTATTGTAGTCGACGCCACAGTGGCGACTTGCATGCAGGTGCTGAGGATAAAATGATGATGAGGAGAACATAAACCCACTCCACGAGCGGAGAAAATCTCCAACCCGGCCGGGAATCGAACCAGGGCTTGCTGCATGGAAGGCAAACACGTTACCACCCAGCTAAGCAGGTGAACGGTATATTCAATTATCACTTCTGATACGTGGTACTCACTGGAATTAAGGAAAACGTGGAAGGGAGGACCCACCGACATAACTTTCTTTTGACACAACCTATTTATTTAACAATATATAAACTGTGTTTTACAGATAATCGAAGCATTTAACCATAAAATTTTCTTTAACAAAATGAACAAATTTGCAAAATTCTTTTGACCTTAAACCTTAAGTTAAATAAGCTTTTAATCTTTGCAAAAGAAATCAGAAGTGCTATATTTCAAAACAGCAAACAATATGATAATGATTACAAGACGGTCAACCTGCAGCCCGCACGTTATAGGGTGAACAGCGTTATTTACTGCCGCGCTGGACACAGTCTATCTTATTAAATGCCCTTCTGCAACACATCAAAACTATATAAGCACCATTGATAGGAAGAGTGATTCAATTACTCAAAACAGATGACTTAACTTTCAATTTGAAAGCTGGATGTCGGAAGGTTCGGGGTTTGTATGCGCACCTGTGCATAAAGGTTAAACAGATTAGCAAACAATATGAGAATGATAAGGCTTACTTCAAAGCAACCAACCTCTTAATTTCAATCGGCAACCAAGGTGCGACTAGATCCCAACCCGTCCCTTCTGACAATTTTATTTTGACTAAAACCCTGGTGACAGTTGGCTGTTAATATTTTCAGGGTTAAACTGAGTGTCAGTTATTAAGACCGCTCTGAATGAACGTCTTAAAACATTACTTCTGAACACTTATTACAAGATAACTCACTCGGCGGAACCACAAGATCCAGCTAAAATACACCAATAATGACGCGGTCTTTCAAAAACAGAAACGAACAGCTTAGTACAACAGGTTGTTTAGATTATAACTAATGATTGAGAAATGCAATTGCAGTCAAAGAATTGAACCGGTCAACAGCTAAATTTACCCACAAGGTCCCTTTTTGTTTAACGGCAACGTGTGCCGTAGTACAATTGTTCCGGCTGTATTTACGACAAAGAGCTCATTAATTAGAACATTAATGATCGGGTACAAACCAGAAAAGGAAAGGCAATATAATAGCGGGACAAATTTTGAAAAGATAACTAGTGTCTTAGTACAATACTACGACCATAGAGCCGACCGAGTAAAACTCTGAGGGGCGGGTACAAACCAGGAAATAATAAGGAGGGCAGGTACACAATGAAACAAATGACCACGAGGATTACAGAAAGTTACTCCCCTTTATCAGCAAGCAGTTCCATGGACCCACGGTGCGTCGCAGCGGCTACTGAGTGGTGCCGATGAAAGACAGGTAGAAGAGGCCACGGGCGATCGTCCGACACGAATGTTGCCAACCAACCGACGGGATGTCGGCTCGTGGCTTCGGCCGCTCGATCCTCGGGACTGACGCTACCACCAATCCGCAAAATTCGTGCTTCCCTCTCGGGCCAGCGAACCCCTTATATACACTAAGTATTCAAAAGTATCCGGACCCCCAAAAACATACGTTTTGCATATTAGGTGCATTCTGCTGCCACCTACTGCCAGGTGCTCCATATCAGCGACCTCAGTAGTCATTAGAAACGGTGAGAGAGCAGAATGGGGCGCTCCGCGGAATTCACAGACTTCGTACGTGGTCAGGTGCCTGGGTGTCACTTGTGTCATACACTCCTAAACATCTCTAGGTCCACTGTTTCCGATGTGATTGTACAGTGGAAACGTGACACGTACAGCACAAAAGCGTACAGCCCGACCTCGTCTGTTGACTGACAGATACCGCCGACAGTTAAAGAGGGTCGTAATGTGTAATAGACAGACATCTATCCAGACCAATACACTGGAATTCCATACTGCATCAGACTCCACTGCTAGTACTATGACAGGCGGGAGGTGAGAGAGCTTGGATTTCATGGTCGGGGGGCTGCTTATAAGCCACTCATCACGGCGGTAAATGCCAAACGACGCCTTGCTTGGTGTAAGGAGCGTAAACACTGGACGATTAGACAGTGGAAAAACGTTTTGTGGAGTGCCGAATCACTGTACACAATGTGGCGATCCGATGGCAGGGTGTGAGTAGGACGAATGCCGGTGAACGTCATCTGCCAGCGTGTGAAGTGCCAACAGTAAAATTCGGAGGCGGTGATGTTATGGTGTAATCGTGTTGTTTTGCGTGGCACTATCACTGCACCTTCTTGTTTCTCACAGTTGAAGAGCAGTTCGTGGATGGCGGTTGCATCTTTCAACACGATCGAGCACCTGTTCATAATGCACGGCCTGTGGAAGAGTGGTTACACGACAATAAAATCCCTGTAATGGACTGACCTGCACAGAGTCCTGACCTGAATCCTATAGAACACGTTTGGGATGTTTTGGAACGCCGACTTCGTATCAGGCCTCACCGACCGACATCGAAACCTCTCCTCAGTGCAGCACTCCGTGAAAGATGTGCTACCATTCCACAATAAACCTTCCGGTACCTGATTGAACGTATGCCTGCGAGAGTAGAAGCCGTCATCAAGGCTAAAGGTGGGCCAACACCATATTGAATTCCAGCATTACCGATGGTGCGCCCCACGAACTTGTAAGTCATTTTCAGCCAGGTGTCCAGATACGTTTGATCACATAGTGTATATCGTCAAACAAAGACCTTACAACGACACAACCCTCCGATACCAACTCTTCCTCATAGATATTGGCAACGGGCCGCAAGAGGGATAGTCGATACTACACCTCAGCCAGTGGCGCCAGACAGAACAGTCTACTAACTCAATGGCGCCACGGCTCTACTTCTTAAGTGTAGTAGAAAATGTAGTTACAAGCAGCTTAAGAGAAAAATAAAAGCAGTAGGTCGGAAAAGGAATGTAGTGTCCCTTTTACAATATTCACCATTATCGAGGTGAAACATAAATAAAAATGACTGTATGTGACTCAAAATGAATTGCAAACATCGATTTATCTGCGAAAGGTAATAACACTAACTGTAAAAATATAAAATATAGATCGATAGATGCAGAAAAGACATTATTTTTGTTGTATGAGATTATAATGTGTAAGTAACTAAAAGAAGTATTATCATCTTTGTAAGAGTATAAAACACAATGCAGTGTTCATTCTTCTGTCTAGTCTGTTTTGTTCTGTTCGTTCTGGTGTTAGCTGAAATAAGGTACGCAAGCTATTGTGCTACACTAGCATTAGTTTCTGTCGTAACGTAATTACAAATATTTAATGGTGTAAACTGTGTCCTAGTAAGAATATATTAGTATAAAGTGATCTCCGTGTGATATTTCAAGAACCTACGCCACATTTATCTTATAAAAAGACTATTTAATGAAAATTATTTAGCATGTTTCCAGCTGCTGCGGAGCGAGTAACAGTGATCTCTGACTGTTAACTATTAGCCGCCATTACGCGGTACATTTAAAAATATTTTTTCACAGCACAATGTCTGATAGCCGGAGCAGAAGAAATTATGTTAAAATATTCAATGAGATTAATTGAAGGAATCCAGTGAAATAATTTTATTAAAACTTGTCTATTTTCTGTGATAGTAATAATTTCAGTGCTGAGTAATACTACACTATTGCATTTACAGTAATTTGTAGGGAGCCTGGCGCTCGGTAAAACCAAATACAATACGTAATTGGCAACCTACGAAATTCATTATTTTGCTTATTACATATCTTTTGTATTTTTTTGAAAGCTAAACGTAAAAACTAACTTCACTAAAAATCAGTGACAAATCACGATAAATCAAAGGACAAACAAATTTACTAGAAGAGTGTTTCCTCCAAATAAATAGTTATACATTTTTTTAAGAGATATAATAGGAACTCACATAAAACTGGATCATATGGGCATGTCACCTACTTCTGCCTCCGAAATTCAGATAATTATATATTGTCACTCAAAAATAAAAGCTCCTCTGGATATGATATTTCCAACATAGTATTTAAGACTTGCTCCCACACAACAAGGGCTACCTTTCTTGTAATATATAATATATGGTCAATTAAGGGCTTTTTTCCAGAGAGATTGAACTATCCCATTCTCAAAATCCCGTATAAAAAAGATGATGTCATTAACATCTGTCACGTGTCAGTACTAACATCGTTTTCCAAAATTTTGAGAAGCAACCTCAGTAAACGACAGATTGCCTAGCGTTATAAAATTTCTTGCAGAAAACAAAGTTAAATTTAAACAATGTGAAAGAAGTTTCTCCTGATAACTCCTTCCATTCAGTACAAGGACTTCTATATTTGTAGGGTTCAAAATGAGTTGGCTAATAAAGCAAATTTGCACACCGATATTAAAGAAAAAGCATGTAGGCATATTTATATTTGAATGCGTAATATGAATGTAAAATACATCCTTCAACATCATTACGAATAATCGTACAAATGACCCGAGGGACATCAAAGCAATTAACTAACTAATATTGCACAAGGTAATTACATAGCTATATTGTTCGGACTGTGGAGGAATGTGATTGCTAAGTGGACTGTTTTTGACATTGTACATATGTTGTGAACCATAAATATACATGTGGACCACGTGTGATCAATATCGTAAGCTACAGACTACTTCATTCAATGAGGAGACTGTAAATAACTCACTATTGCCGTTCTACACAGGTGGCCAATTTCAAGAGAACGCTTATGGTGGCAGTCCTTAATAAGGAGTACACGTGTGGTTCATGGGCTGCCAACATAATGACTGTTACGAACGTCTTGTATCGTATTTTTTTTCGGAAAGGCTTATATAATGTACATATAATCTTTGCTGAAGTTACGTTTACAAATTCTCGAAGTTCCTGCCTATCTCACGTAACTTAAATCACAGGCACCTTAAATCATACCCAGAAAAGCTTGCGAAGCCACATACTTCCATTAATTTGCACTGAGGTGACGAAAGTCATGGGAATCCTCCTAGTATCGTGTCGGACCTCCTTTTGGCCGGCCTAGTGCAGCAACTTGGCATGGCATGGACTCAACAAGTCGTTGGAAGTCCCCAGCAGAAATATTGAGCCACGGTGCCTGTTTAGCCATCCTCATTGCGAAAATGTCGCCGGTGCAGGTTGCTCTCTCGATTGTGTCTCATAAATGTTCGATGGGATTCATGTCGGGCGATCTGGGTGGTCAAATCATTCTTTCGAATTATCCAGGACGTTCCTCAAACCAATTGCGAGCAATTATGGCCCGGTAACATGGCGCAATGTCATCCAAAAAAATTCCATCTTTGTTTGAGAGCATGAAGTGGACTTCATGTTTCCAAACAATCGTTGAAAATTGACTGCAAGTAGTCGAACACAACCGTTTCCAGTCAGTGAGCGATACAGCTGAACCAGAGGACCCATTCCATTCCCTGTAAACACATCCCACATTATTACATAGCCACAACCAGCTTACACAGTGCCTTGCTGACAACTTGTGTCCATGGCTTCATAGGATCTGCGCCACACTTGAACCCTACCATCAGCTCTTACCAACTGAAATCGGGACTCATCTGACCAGGCCACGTTTTTCAGTTGGCTAGAATCCAAAAGATAAGGTTCCGAGCCCTTGCGAGGCGCTGAAGGCGGTGTCGTGCTATTCGAAAATGTACTTGCATTGGTCATCTGCTGCTATCGCCCATTAATGCCAAACTTCGCCGCGCTGTCCTAACAGATACGTTCGTAGTACGACCCACATTGATTTCTGTGGTTACTTGACCCAGTGTTGATTGTCTTTTAGAACTGACAACTCTACGCAAAGATCGTTGGCCACTGCGTTCTCTGTGGTGAGAAGTAATGCCTGAAATTTGGTATTCTCGGTACACTATTGAAATAGCGAGTCTCTGAATAATGAATTCCCTAAAGATTTCCGAAATAGAATTTCCCACGCGTCTAGCTCCCACTGCAATTCCATGTTAAAAGTCTGTTATTCCTGTCGTGGGGTCATAATCATAATCACGTCGGAAACCTTTTCATGTGAATCACCTGTGTACAAATGACAGCTCCGCCTATACAATGACCTTTCATGCTGTGTGTACGAGTTACTACCACCACCTATATAAACTGCATATTGCTATTCCATGACTTTTGTCAACTCAGTGTAATTCATCCATTATTCTGTGAGTTTGGAGAGAGTGAAATACTACTGTGCTCCCTGAAGCATTTCTCTAACTTTGCGTTAATCCGTGGCAAGAAATGCCCTTTGTCTTATGATTAAGATGTCGATGAAACGCTAAAATCTTAAATGATAAGTATCCTGCGAGTAGTACATTTTTGGATTTAACGTTCTTTTGTCCTCTGATTAATATTTGACACTTCTAGTAAGGATTTGTTACAGGGAAGTAATGTGTAGCACGCATTGTTTTTTAATGATAGCTCAATTATGATTATATTGTTGTTGTTGTGGTCTTCAGTCCAAACACTGGTTTGATCCCGCTCTCCACGCTGCTCTATCCTGTGCCAGCCTCTTTATCTCCGAGTAAGTACTGCAACGCATTTTCTCCTGAATCTGTTTAGTATTTTCATCTCTTGGTCTCCCTCTACGATTTTTAATCTCCACGCTACCCTCGAATACTGAACTGTTGATCCCTTGACGCCTCGGAACGTGTGCTACCAATCTATCCCTTCTTCTAGCCAAGTTGTGCCACAAATTCCTCTTCTCCCCAATTCAATTCAGTACCTCTTTGTCGTTGCGTGATCCACCCATCTAATCTTGAGCATTCTTCTGCAGCACCACATTTAAAAAGCTTCTTTTTTGTTCTTGTCCAAACGGTTTATCGTTCCTGTTTCTCTTCCATACATGGCTACCCTCCATACAGAAAGGACTTCCTGGCACTTGAACCTACACACGATGTTAACAAATTTCTCTTCTTCAGAAACGTATCTCTTGCGATTGCCGGCGTACAGTTTATATCGTCTCTACTTCGAAAATCATCAGTTATTTTGCTGCCATAATATCAAAACTCTTCTATTAATTTAAGTGTCTCATTTGCTAATCTAATTTCCTCAGCATTCCTGATTTAGTTCGATTACATTCGGTTATTCCTGTTTTGCTTTTGTTGATTTTCATCTTATATTCTCTTTTCAAGACACTGCCCATTCCATTCAACTGCTCTTTCAAGTCCTTAGGTGTCTCTGACAGAATTACAATGTCATCGGAAAACCTCAGGGTTTCTATTTCTTCTCCCTGGATTTTAATTCCTCCTCCAAATTTTTCTTTGCTTCCTTTACTACTTGTTCAATATACAGATTGAATAACATTGGGGATACGCTACATCCCTGTTTCACTCCCTTCTCAATCACTGCTTCCCTTACGTGCCCGTCGACTCTTATAACTGACATCTGATTTCTGTACAAATTGTAAATAGACTTTCGCTCTCTTTATTTTACTCCTGCCACTTTTAGAATTTGAAAGAGAGTATTCCAGTCAACACTGTCGAAAGCTCCCTCTAAGTCTACAAATGATATAAAAAATATGTTTGCCTTTCTTACTCTATTTTCTAAGAGAAGTCGTACGGTCAGTATTGCCTCACGTGTTCTTACGTTTCTACGGAACCCAACCTGATCTTCCTCGAGGTAGGCTTCTACCAGAGTTTCCATTCGTTTGTAAAGAATTCGCGTTAGTATTTTGCAACAGTGACTTACTAAACTGATGGTTCGGTAATTTTAACACCTGTCAGCATTTTCTTTCTTTGGTATCGTGTAGTTATCGCTTACTACCTATAGTGATGGGCGGTACAATTTTTATGAGTTGTTATCACTAGTTACTATTTTCCAGGAATGGGCATTCCTGATGAGCAGAATCACTTGTAACAGACGGAGATTGTGATGATGGCCTTTCCATAAACGTTTCACAGCTTGATGGTACATCTCCCCTAATATTTATATTTAAAAAGTGTTTCGAGTGAGAGTTACATTTAATACTTTTTAAGATAATCGTTTCTGCAGACAATTTCATTTGTAAGCATTGCAAACCACAGGAGGTGCAAAAATTACGGACGGAAACATGCAGATCTGTTTTTACGAAACACCATTTCGGACATTTATCTTGGACGCAAACACTTGTTGCCAGGAACTTCACACAGAGCCATTAAAGCTGAGCACAGAAAGGCAATATGGCCGCTCGCACACAATCATTGGAAGAAAGAGCTCAGGCGACGTGAGCCTTAAACGAAGTTCCGCAGAAGGGGATGTTTTAAACATTATCGCTGCTCTAGAGACAGCGTCGTAATTTTCACAAATTACAACTTCCCCTTAAACTCGCGCAGCATCGCTTTGAAAAAGAATAACTCTGGCGTAATGCTCCTATGAATATGCATATTGTTTACGAAAGTTTACTCGCAGTGGGGAGGGCTTGCACTGCACAGAGGATCCCTCCGTTATGAGAATAAAAGTTTAATAAGAGAATCCCCGCTGAGTAAGACGCTCCCAACTTTGTTCCTCGAGGCGCCACCAGCGCGGCGCACCTCCCACGAATGAAAGCCGTTTTCATTTGTTGCTTTGCGAGGAATCCACGCCTGCGAATGAATGCCGGAAACAGCAGCGTACAGCTAAGCAGGCCGGCGGAAATGAAGTTTCCGACAGAGTAACACACGAGGCGAACGCGTAAATACTCGTTTCAGGACTGCGGGCGAATTACTTCAACGATAGCAGGGGCTTTTCGCTTGAAGCATGACGAAAGGTTCTCTGAAAATATGAGAGTGTAAAACATACTGCTGCAGGATCGCAGATTTTGTAAGAGGAATCTCACTTCCGTCCTATAGTAAATGTGAATAGCCTCATCCATCTACAGTTTTTTTCGATACTGCAGTCTCTGTTTTGTTCAGAAGTACACTGCGACTACTGAAGCCGTTGTGAAATGTATTCGCAGTTGCGAAAATGAACAACCATTGATTGTGTAATGGATTGACGACAATGAAAATTTGTGCAGGACTGGTACTCGAACCGGGATTTTCCGATTATCACGGGTGGCCGCCTTACCATTAGAATATCCGAGCACGCTTCACAGCCAGACCCAAGCTTCCAAAATTTGTCAACCTGCATGTGACCATTCATTATAAACTGTATTAAAAACTGTCGATTATTTCGTGAGGTGGTAGTACGCATCAAAACAAGAAAAATAAGTCCAATAAACATTGTTTCGGAAATGCACACTTTCTGCGATAAACACGTATTTACAGGAGGTGGTCAACGTGGCGTCCATTCATGACAATGTAACCCTCTGCCCTCCGGCGTAAGAAATGACGCACCCTTTGGAGTATACTAGGTTATTGTTGTGCTTGATGGCACGCACTGAAGACGTGACCCTGTGGTGTCCGCACATCGTTGCTTGGAGTGGCTTAGACCAATTCCTTCAAGTGTTGTCCCGTAATCAAAAGTCTAGGGGATTGACGTCTGGGGAACGAGCAGACCAAATTGTTGGGGGTGCCCCGACCAATCCCGTGGTTCTGAAATGTCGTCGTCAGATGTTCGTGGACATTGTGACGAAGGTGCGATATTGTGCCATCATGCTTGAACCATATTAGTACTCGTTGCTGCAGTGGCATAGCCTCCAGTAAGGTAGACAATATATTAATGAGAAAGTCCAGATAATGCGCCCTAGTTCACCACTTGGGAGCACGTATGGCCCTATTAATTTATCACCAAGTACGACTGCCCATACGTTGATTGAGAATTAGTGTTGATGTCTTCTTTCCTTCTTGGATGTGTATAGTGGATCTGCGAAACAGTTCTGCAACAGCCATTGACACAACCAACGTCTGCCGTGATGACCCTGTGGCCTTAGGGCCTGAACGCGCTGTACATGATTTTGGTGCAGATATTGTTCATGAAATCTTAGATGGAGAACGAGAGATGACTACGCTAAGCAGATTCAGAAGGATGTAGGTTGCAAAAGTTACTCGGAGATGAAGAGGCTTGCACAGGATAGAGTAGCCTGGAGATCTGCATCGAACCACTCTCTGGACTGAAGGCCATAACAACGGCAACAACATTATCATAATTGAGCAATTGCTAAAAATGTGTATGCTACACATTGGTTCCTTGTAATAAATCCTTATTAAAAGTGGCAAATATTAATTAGTGGACAAATGAACTTTAAATCAAAAGATGTACAATTCGTAGGATACATACCATTTAATGGTAGAGTTTAGCACTCCGTCGATGTCTGTGTCATCAGACAAAGCGCATTTCTTGCCACGGATTTACGCAAGGTTAGAGAAAGGCTTCAGGGAGCACTGTAGTATTTCACTCTCTCCAAACCCGGTACGAAAGGCCAGTGTATAGGCGGAACTGCCATTTGTACACAGGTGATTCACGTAGAAAGGTTTCCGACGTGTTTATGGCCTCACGATAGGAATTACCAGACTCTTAACGCGGACCAGCAGGTGGAAATAGACGCATGGGACATTCCATTTAGGAAATAGTTAGGGAATTTAAAATATTCCGAGACTCGCAATGTCAAGAGTGTGCCGAGAACACCAAATTTCAGGCATCACCTCTCACTACGGAGGACACAGTGGTCGACGACCTTTACGGAGACCTGTCAGTTCTAATGGATAAGAACAGGTAAGCAACACCGCGTGAAAGAAGGTTTTATTCGACACGTGTACCTAAAGTTCCACTGTTAATGGAAACAAGGCATCGAATCCGATGATCAATGCTTATCGATAGAACATAGATACTGATCACAATCCCACGAGTGTTTGTTACTACATACAACAACAATAGAATGTAGAACGTGGTAATGAAATAAAGTTTCAATGTAGTTAGCCGAAATTTCGAATGTCAGAATTTGATCTAAATGAATTTAGATTGCAGAATAAAAAGGTTGCCAGCTCCCAAACGAGCAAAAACTGTATTTTGATAAACGGTTGTAACGGCTTTGAAAAAATGTAAATGTTGGGTGAGAAAGATAAAGCAACAACTGGAGGAAATGCACACACACTAAGGTAAATGTAAAAGACACATGTGACATGAAAGCAAATTACAAGGAATGACAGGAACACAGCACTCAGTCGCAATCCCATTGCTTTTTTTATTGCGGTAGCGTTCTCGCTTCCCACGCCCGGGTTCCCGGATTCGATCCCGGCGGGGTCAGGGATTTTCTCTGCCTCGTGATGACTGGGTGCTGTGTGATGTCCTTAGGTTAGTTAGGTTTAAGTAGTTCTAAGTTCTAGGGGACTGATGACCATAGCTGTTAAGTCCCATAGTGCTCAGAGCCAATTTTTTATTGCAATTGATTGCTGCGTTCCTGTCCTTTCTTCTGTGGAGTCAAAGTTGGCGATGAACACAACTGACGTTAATCTGGAATGCAGTGATGTTAATGATCACTAAAACAAGAACTGACTAGCTACAGGCGCGCGGGAGTAGCCGCGCGGTCTTAGGCGCTGCAATCATAGACTGTGCGGATGGTTCCGGCGGAGGTTCGAGTCCTCCTTCGGGCATGGGTGTGTGTCTTTGTCCTTAGGATAATTTAGGTTGTGTGTAAGCTTAGGGACTGATGACCTTGGCATTTAAGTCCCATAAGATTTCACACACATTTGAACATTTTTTGACTAGTTACACTTTATGGAAACTGTAGTGTGTTACATAATTCACGATAAAGCTGTCTGTAGAAAATATCCTCCTTCGTGACATAAACTGATTATTATTCTTTACTTATTATTTTGCCATTGGTTGCTTTTTAGGTTATTCCAGTAAAAACTTTCATTCGTGGCAACAGCTAACGTTATGTAGACGTATGAAAGTCTTTTAAATGCGTTTTAATTTAAATTGATTGCCTGTAGTAGTAGTGCAACTTTGAACCACTGCAGTTACTACTGCTTTTGAACACAATAAGTACTTGATTGAAAATAAACGGAAAATTTAACTAGATTTGTCTTTCTTTGAATATTTCTTTCATTTATGGCTTTCTCTGAACTTGTGGTGAAAGGTCAGGACGCTGCTCGGGTCCATAAAGTTACTGTTGACAAGTTTATTCTTTGAAAAATCACACTATAATGTGCCAGAACATTACTAAGACGCTGGTATGCCCACATCACAGCTAAAAAAAAAAAAAAAAAAAAATACTAGCTGCATCTTACTTTGCAGTGCGTTGCTAGTGGTGGGGAACAGTGTTTATTACGAAATCCATTAGGCAACAGGCTCTACTAGATTAGCGAGCAGCTTAAAGAAATTTGAGCCACACAGTATACTTTATTAATTCCAAATTCCTCATGCGACCACTTACTGTTCCCACATACCTCCTCGCACTCTCATAATTTTCCTGGCCACATACTACAACAACACTGTCGACGCAAATACTTTGACTTTTGCACGTCAAACATACATGCCTGTTCTACGCCACAGATGCCTCTCTACTTCTCTGCCTTCATATCTACGACGCTCTCGTATCAGAGATGTTATTGTTACACGAAAGATATTCTCTGTGTTAATTTTAATTTTAATAACCAACTGCCTCATTTGCAACGTTTACCTAGATTTACCTGTGTTATGCTATGTTATGTTAACCGGGGACCTAGAAACGACGGAGAGGCTCCGTCCCCGCCGCAGCAGCTGTGGTTCGCAACCCCACGACTGCCGCAGTCTACTTCACCCCTCCGCCGCCCCACACCTAACCCAGGGTTATTGTGCGGTTCGGACCCCGGTGGAACTCCCAGGGAACGTCTCACACCAGACGAGTTTAGCCCCTTTGTTTGCGTGGTAGAGTAATGGTGGTGTACGCGTACGTGGAGAACTTGTTTGCGCAGCAATCGCCGACACTGTGTACCTGAGGCGGAATAAGGGGAACCAGCCCGCATTTGCCGAGGCAGATGGAAAACCGCCTAAAAACCATCTACAGACTGGCCGGCTCACCGGACCTCGACACGAATCCGCCGGGTGGATTCGTGCCGGCCGGCCGGAGTGGCCAAGCGGTTCTAGGCGCTACAGTCTGGAGCCGAGCGACCGCTACGGTCGCAGGTTCGAATCCTGCCTCGGGCATGGGTGTGTGTGATGTCCTTAGGTTAGTTAGGTTTAATTAGTTCTAAGTTGTAGGCGACTGATGACCTCAGAAGTTAAGTCGCATAGTGCTCAGAGCCATTTGAACCATTTTGAGCCATTTGATTCGTGCCGGGGGCCGGCGCTCCTTCCCGCCCGGAAGTAGATTTACCTAGGTTTCAGTCGGGATAACCAAACCTTCTTCAGAATAAAACTAACTACCGTTTGTCTTTTGCCTTGGCCCCAGTTTCAGATAAGTTTTTACAGTCTGACGATAATTTATGGATTTGTGGTTTTAGCTTGAGGATGTCCCCTATGGACAAACTATAGTTACTTTTATTCTGAAGAAGGTTGGGTTATCCCGACTGAAACCTAGGTAAATCTAGGTAAACGTTGCAACTGAGGCTGTTGGTTATTAAAATTAAAATGAATATTTATATAGTCGCTAACAGGGCCGCAAAATTTTGAAAATATTTATATTCTCTGTGCATCGTCGTACAATGAAAATTTCCCTAAGATTGCCAGCGTGTTGACAACAACGATTTGACGTTATTAATTCTTACTTATTCTATCAATATAACTCACATTTTCACAAACACTAACTACTGACAAAATTGATTAATACACATATTTACAAAAAAATGATCTTAAACGCTGGGAATATAGTAACTGAGAAATATGCGAGGCAGTTGATTGTAATGTTGCAACATGAGAATTGATAATATTATTTACAATATAAAATAACAAGAGACCGGCCTTTGTGTGTCTCAGAACACTGAAATTTGTGCAGCCTGTTGTACAGCTTGTACGTCTCGTATAACCGTCGTCATTGATTAAATATCTATTTACTTTACTTCAGTCTAGGTTCCTTATGGTTCCTTTTCAAAAAATTCCTCTAATCGCAGAGGCCGCTACAGCCGTCTGTACCAAACGATCCATTATCATTTCAACTTTCAGTGTTAATCTAGAGCAGGCCAGTGTTAACCACTTGCAACTCCTAAAAGCGACGCCCTTACCGTCTGGCCGCAGCTTTACAAGACTGAGAAGGTATCAAACTATCGTGTTAAATGAAAGCATTGATTCGGCTGCAGGCTTGAAAAATTGGAGATTAATGAACAAAGTTGTTTGTAAATAGAATGGAGCATCGCTCGTTATTGTTCACGTGGCTTTTGACAGACATTGACAGAAGGAGGCGAGGTTCCTTAGGACTCACGTGGAGCGTGGCCGCGGGTGGCTGTGGAGGACTGGGGAGGAGCCGGGGTCGCCTCCATGACTGCAGCGCCGCGCGACGGCGTGGCGCGCTGGCTGCTCGCCGGGTTGCATAACGAGCGGGCGCATCATTACTCGCGGCAGGGCCTTTGTCTGGCCGCTTTCGCGCTTCGCCCTTTCTTCTCATCATCCTCTTTCTTCTTGCGAGTCCATTTCTTTCCTTTTTATTTCTTTATTTTGCAGTCAGAAAGATATTGTTGCTCGAAGATTCTCGGCGCACAGGGTACATATTCTGAACGGGCGGACTGCGCCACGTGGACTCGGCGGCCATTAAAATTTCATTGAACAGGAATGACAGCTCTGAAAGGTGCGACGGGCGTCCCGGCACGTGGTGCCGAAGAATCGCTATCTCAGCCACTGTATTAATTGCTAGTGCGGGAATGGCGTTCTGTTCTGTGTTGATACGGGGCTCGCTATGAGGACAGGATAGTGTTGGAGTTTCTCTTGATAAATTTATAATTGTCAGCTACGATTTATAGGCAGAGTCAACGAGTCCTGGATGGTAATCTGCCATTTTCCTTGCACATAAATACCTAAGAGGAATATTTTCTGCCAGATAACAATTCCAATAGTATGACAGTAAAAATAATCAAAGTAAGACAGCTCTGTTTTTGCGAAGCCATGTTTCTGAACATATGCGTTTGCTGTAGTTACTTTCTTCTGCTCTTCCATTTTGTGGAAAATGCATTTACAGCAAAGGAAAAGGTAAGTAAACGAAGTGGTATGAGACTGTTGGCTGAGAAAGGGTTAGGAAAATCTGCTTCGTAGTAATGAACTTAAATACCTCAGACAACGATCATGTGAAACCTCGTTTTGTCTGTCCGTCCACGAAACCCAGATGAATGCAGACACAGACGCCGTTGTTCCTCGACTTCGGGAAGGCGCTCAGTTCACATTCAAACTTTCACCTAGTTAACAGCATGCAAGCTTACGCAATACCAGAGGTCGTCAATTTATGGATGTCCATCTTACTGCATGGACGGGGGACTTCAGGTGACGATACGTATGAGAAAACTACCACCCCAACATTATCACCATACAGTTGTGGTGGTAATGGTTTGATACGCCCCCCCCCCAATAATTCCTCTCCTGTGCCAACGTTTTCATTTCACTGTAGCTCTTCCAACCTACATCCTCAATTATTTGCTGGGTCTATTTCAATTTTTGTCTTCCCTTACAATTTTTACTCTCCTCAACTCCCTCTAGTACCATGGAAGTAATTCCCTCATGTCTCAGAAGATTATCCTCTCCTTCGGTCCCTTCTTCTTGTCACTGTTTTCCGTATGTTCCTTTCCTCTCCGATTCTGCGAAGAACCTCCTCATTTCGTACCTTATCAGTTCCTCTTATTTTCAGAATTCTTCTGTATATCTTAAACGATTGGATTCTCTTCTTTTCCGGCTTTATCACGGTCATGTTTCACTTCCATACAATGCTGAGCTCCAAAAGTACATTTTCAGAAATTTCTTTCTCAAATTAAGGCATATGTTTGATACCAAGAGATTTCTCTTTGCCAGAAGTGTCGTTTTTTTTGTCTGTGGTAGTTCACTTTTAGTGTCCTCCTTGCTCAATCCGTCTTGGGTTGTTTTCCTGCCTACGTAACAGAATTCCTTAATTTCGTCTATTTAGTGATCACTCATTCTCATATTAAGTTTCTCGGGATTCTGATTCCTCATTACTTTCATCTTCCTTCGATTTACTCTCAATCCACATTATGCACTCATTAGACTCTTCGTTCCATTCAGCAGATCCCGTAATTCTTCGCTTCCACGGAGGACAGCGATGTCATCAGCGAATTTTATCAATGAAGTCCTTTCATCTTGAGTTTTAATCCCACTCTCGAACTTTTATTTTATTTTTGTCATTGCTTCTTCGATGTATAGATTGAGCAATTGGCATTAAAGACTACATCCCCGTCTTAGCACTCAGTTCTTGGTCTTCCACTGTTATTGTTCCCTCTCGGTTCTTATACGTATTTTATATTACTGGTCTTCTCTTATAGCTCACCCGTATTTTTCTCAGAACATCTTGTACCTTTTTTACATTGTCGAAGGCTTTTCTGGGTCGACAGATCCTATGAACTGGTCTTGATTTTTCTTCAGTCTTGCTTCCATTATCAACCGCAACGTCAGAATTTCCATTATTATTCAGCTAGTCTATACAATAACATCATTTCCGAACAGACTCATGGAACTCTCAGAGTTATCCACTAGCTCTAGTGGATAACTTTGGAAGTTCCATGAGCCTGTTCGGAAACGATGCTATTATATACACACAGAATGTCATATAACAAAATGGTTCAAATGGCTCTGAGCACTATGGGAGTTAACATCTCAGGTCATCAGTCCCCTAGAACTACTTAAACCTAACTAACCAGAGGACATCACACACATCCATGCCCGAGGCAGGATTCGAACCTGCGACCGTAGTGGTCTCGCGGTTCCTGACTGAAGCGCCTAGAACAGCTAGCCCACACCTGCCGGCTGGGTCATATAAGACGGATCTGTCCTGATCGATAATGTCCGACGCGCCAGATCAAAAAGAGGACAAGAGAGAAGACTGCAAACTGACAGGAACACAAAGAAGCTGTTCTGCTACGAGGCTAATGAATTCACACTGTGGTACGAGACATATTGCCAAGAAATGTGGAATCAGTCGGACGAGTGTCGTGCGAATCCTGCATCGACAGAATTTCCATCCCTATTTGTCATTACACCAGGTACTCGGCTACCGTGATTTAGAACGTCTTACAGAATTTTCTTAGAGTGCCCTTCAGGAGCTAAGAGACCACCCTAATCTTCTACAACACGTGTCTTTACTGATGAAGCAACGTTTACTAACCACACTAATGTAAATTTGCATAAAATGCACTACAGGACAGCCGAAAAACCACACAGGCTTCGTCAGATGCAACATCAACGGCCATGGAGCATAAACATATAGTGCGGCAACATAGGAAATTACACTGTGGGACCTAACTTCATGTCAAGCGCTCAAAATGGACATTAGTAAGCACAACGTTTCACGAACACGCTAGCGTTTCTTCTAGAGAGGTACCGCTGGGTCGACAGTGTATGTCGTTGCAACACGACGGTTGTTCCACTCTCTCGTCCCATGTTGCAAAGTAAATACTGAATGAGAACTTCCCTAGACGTTGGATAGGACGAAATT
This sequence comes from Schistocerca piceifrons, assembly GCF_021461385.2. NCBI lineage: Eukaryota > Metazoa > Arthropoda > Insecta > Orthoptera > Acrididae > Schistocerca > Schistocerca piceifrons. The sequence continues at coordinate 755,569,244 of NC_060138.1, forward strand.
CTGTTGTCAAATAGGTCTCGAAGTCCCCCGATTCGACTCCTCTTGATTTCTTTCTTTGAGGATCACACGAAGATGCCATCTATGACGAAGCCCCAACTACACCAGATGATATGTGTAGTCGAATCATCAGTGCATGCACTACCACATAATCCACCATAATTACATCTGATAATCGTTCTTTCGAATGGAGATTGCAAATGTTCCTTTCAGTCCATGATCAACAGTCTGAACACGTGCTTAAATAAAGGATAAAATTATTTTCGGGAGACAAAATTTATGTTATGTGATTTGGGTTGTTACCAAATCATTGTTAACAAATTGTTTATTTCATTTACGCAAGTACGAAATGGCAGTGCAGTGTCAAATAAGTCGACAGCGTGTATTACTGGTAGCCGGTAACGCTGTCATTATAACATGAAACGACGTTTCGTTAAGAAGAATATTTATTTGGCGGTGTACAGGTGGTCACCAAAGTATTTTTAATAAAATGTTTTGGTCAACCAACGTACCTTATATGATGTAATTTAGAGCAGAGTACTCGTAGATAGAGACAGCTGTCCGACAGCGTGTATTTTACCTCTAAGAAGAACACAACCACTTTCAGAAAAAGACAGGTCAAATCATTCTTCTAACATTTAGGTATTTAATACAGTAGTTGCTTTTAGCAGCGTGTAAGATCTCTTTATTTTTGAAGGATGAACAGTTGATTTCTCTGTTTCAGCTCACGTAAATCTGGGAGGATGCACAAATGTGAAATAGTTTTCCTAAGCCCTTTGTGATTCGTTAGATTATATCGTAGTTCCGTATACAACATTTTTAGGGTAACCTGCTTCCCAGTCATAAGTTGGTTCAAGCGAAAATAAAGCTTTATTCTCGTAGCGCAGGTCTACCTTACGATATACGACTATGCAGCGTGGTCCGGGACACTTACTTGGCGGTGTTTGCATCGAAAATGCCGATTGTAGCCAAAGTACTCTCGCATTCTAGGATATTTCTCGATTTTTTTTACGACTGGTTTCAACGTCAACACTAAAAAACCTTATATCACAGTAGCCGCCTTCTCAAGAGTTATCAAATGCCGTTATAAAAAGCATACGGTTCCATTTAAAAAGTACTTACTTCAATGTCTCAGTTGATACCAGCGCTAAAAACATTAACCAAACAAAAACATACGTACCCCTCGACGCTCTAACATTTGCGAAACCGCGTTTCGATACGTGTAACTGTTCATGAAATAAAAGGGGTGTTACGTGACTCACCTCTTATAAGGCACATAGAAAACTGTAACGAAATACAGAAACAGCGGGAGAGGATAGACGCTTGGTACAGAATTTGGTGGTTGACCCTCAACAGAAACAAATATAAAGTATGGTGCAAAAGTAGACAGAAAAAAACCTTTGTTGAATTATTAATGATTGTAGAACAATCACTGGAATCAGTAACACACATTTCCTTTAGTGGAATATACATACTGAGTGACAGAAATCAACCATAGGAAAAGAAGATGCCAGACTCTAATTAGACGAATTATTAGGCAATGTAATCCACCCACGGATGAGGTAGCTTTGAAAAGCTTCGTTCGATCTTTGCGAGAGAACTGCTCCCCAGTTTGGGACCCTTAGCAGATACGATAACTGGACTGAATAGAGAAGATCCAAAGACGAGTAGCGCGTTACTTCATGCTCAGCCGCCTCCATCAAAAAAATCGTTCAAATGGCTCTGAGCAGTATGGGACTTAACATCTGAGGTCATCAGTCCCCTAGAACTTAGAACTACGTAACCTAAGGACATCACACACATCCATGCCCGAGGCAGGATTCGAACCTGCGACCGTAGCGGTCTCGCGGTTCCAGACTGTAGCGCCTAGAACCGCTCGGCCACTCTCGCCGGCCCGCCTCCATCAGCAGACGTTACAAGAGAGGCGCTGTGTCTTAGGGTGTGGATTGCTGTTACAATTCCCAGAGCATAAGATCCTAGAAGAGTGGACCAAAAAATTGCCTCCTTCTATTAAATCTCACCCAAAGACAATGGTGGAAAACTTCCAGAGATTCGAGGTCGCACGGTGCCTTAGCGAGGCGTTCTTACGGCATACCATTCACTCTACGACAGGGAAAACGGAGGGAGAGGAGGGGAGCAGAGACAGTGATACACGAAGTACCTCTGCTACGCACCACAGTGTGGCTTCCGGTGATCAGCTAAAGACGTATAGACAGTGTGGAATGTGAGCCTTCACCTGACACCGGGATAGACAGCGTGTTCCACCCTCGGCAGTGTTTCCACTGTAAAGCTGGACGCAAGTCAGCCTCAGGGACTTACGTCGTGTGGCCAGTAAGTAACAATCACCCGCAGTCAGGAATGTATGCACTTCCGGCCAGTGTCCAGCACGTTGGTACGAAACGAGGTGGCACAGTGTCGAGACACTAAGCACGTATTCGGGAGAAACGTGGTAGAGTTCCCCACCTTGCCATTCACACTGAGGCACATTTCGTGACATTTCCCTAGAAAAGGACACGAACGATTTTCCTATCCAATCCTAGCACGTGCTCTGTATCTAATGATCTCGTCGTCGAAGGAGAGTTAACTCTTACTTCTGCTGTAGCTGTTGCTATTCCTCTAAACCACTAAGTCACCGCCTTTTCGAAAAGAAGGTGCTGAGGAAATATGTATCGTGATATATTAGATTTCAACGATTTCTTATGCGTTTAAACAGTACCCGTGCTCCATGGTAAATTCTATGAAATCAGTCAACTCAGTGTCAGTCAACGAGAAGTTTACTAAAGACTTGGTCCTACGCTGTGTCCTTCGGGACCACCATAAAACAAACGAGATTAGATGTGCAAATCAGTGTCTTTGCGTAATGTGTTCAGTATATAGAGGTTAGGTTCAAAGCAGGACCTGTTTGACACAGCGAACGTCTGAATTAGTTTCTCCCTTTCCTTGCTTTTTCCCGCGACTTTACGTGGTATCACCAACGTATGTCACATTATGGACCTAAATCTATATACACACCACCTGACATAGAAGTGGAGCACCCAAAAGACATCGTCAGATGTCAATTTGACTTCGTACACGAACATACAGTCGGCGGACACGTAAAATGATCAGAGTTTCAATATTCTGTGATAGGTAGGCGGCTACCACGGCGATGCAGTGTTCTAGTTAGTTGTTAAAAGGCCTGATAGGTGATATAAGCTACGTAAACTGTATCAGATGTTGAGGGATTACTGTCAAGATCACGGAGGTGTCCCGGACTCATGTGGGACAGCTTTTTCAACACCTGACAGAGTTTCAAACGAGTCTCGTTGGAGGTCTCCAATCTGGCCTGCCTAGTTGAATCGCGCAATATCCAGTTTTGTGGGACATTCGTATGTGACAGTGGTCAGCACATGAACGTAGGGATAGACAGATTCGTCGTCAAGTTTCCGGTCGACCACTGATGATGAATGGTGTCGCACTATGCTCGGCGATGAATCAAGGTTCTCCACTCTCCCAAATAACCATTGTCTTCGGGCACGGTGGCGAAATTCCAGTATCTTGGAGAGAAAGAGCGGTGTTAGTCCTGGTGCACGGTGATGGGAGCCATCGGGTATGGTAGTGACTGAGAGAGCTCTGTCGTTACAACGATACGTCACGCGCTTCCTGCATCCTTAAAGTGTTTCTGCCGGACAATGTTCGTCCACACGTGAGACGTTACTTCTAAACCACATGGACTATCCATGTGGTGTAGAAGTAATACGCAGCCTTCAGGATCCCTGGATCTGTTTTCAACAGATAATTGTGGGACTTGCTCGGACGTCTAATCCGTTCCAGTGCCAGTGTCAAGAATATACACTGAAGAGCCAAAGAAACTGGTACACCTACCTAATATCGTAGAGCACGCAGAAGTGTCACAACATGACGTGGCATGGACTCGTCTTAAGTAGTGCTGGAGGGAACTGACACCATGAATCCTGCAGGGCTGTCCGTAAATCCGCAGCAGTACGAGGGGATGGAGATCTCTTATGAACAGCACGTTGCAGGGCATTCCAGATACGCTGAATAATGTTCGTGTCTGGGGCCTTTGGTGTCCAGCGGAAGTGTTTAAACTCAGAATTTTCCTGGAGCCACTCTGTAGCAATTCGGGACGTGTGGAGTGTTCCATTGTCCTGCTAGAATTGTCCAAGTCCGTCGGAATGCGCAATGGATACGGGTGATCAGACAGGATGCTTAAGCACATGTCACCTGTCAGAGTCGTATCTAGACGTCTCATGGGTCCCATATCATTCCAACAGCGTACGCTTCACACCATTACAGAACCTCCACGAGCTCGAACCGTCCCCTGTTGACATGCGGGGTGCATGGATTCATGGGTTGTCTCCATTCCCTTAAACGTCTATCTGCTCGATAAAATTTGAAACGAGACTCGTCCGACCAGGCAACATGTTTCCAGTCATCAACCGTCCAATGTCGGTGCTGACGGGCCCAGGCGAACCGTAAAGCTTTGTGTCGTGCAGTCGGCTCCGAAAGCCCTTATCGATGATGTTCCGTTGAATGGTTCCCAAGCTGACACTTGTTGATGGCTCAGCATCGTAGCCTGCAGCAATTTGCGGGAGGATTGCATTTGCGTCACCTTGAACGATTCTCTTCAGTCACCGTTGGTCCCGATCTTGCAAAATATTTCTCCGGCCGCAGCGATGTCGGAGATTTGATGCTTTAGCGGATTCCTGATATTCATGGCACACTGATGAAATGGTCGTACGGGAAATTCTCCACGTGAGCGCTACCTCGGAGATGCTGTGTCCACTCGCTCGTGCGCCGACTATAACACCACGTTCAAACTCACTTAAATCTTGATAACTTGCCATATTATCAGGAGTAACCGATCTCACAACTACGCCAGACACTTGTTGTCTTATATAGGCGTTGCCTGTTTACATATCTCTTTATTTGAATAGGCATACTTGTACAGGTTTCTTTGGCGCTTCAGTGTATAATACAAGATACAATAGTGGTGGGTCATGTAGCCTCATAAGAGGATACAACGGCTTTATGACCAAGATGTGAATTACATAAAATACATGTATTTAATATTCAATTGCAAAATGCAAAGTGCCTGTTTCTGTTTTGCTTTCTTTTCTCAAAAAGCGTTTTCTGCTTTATTTAAAATACTTAAAACATCGTTATTTATACTTGTTAAGTACAAAATGCTTCTCTTGAACTTTTTGATTTCTTACTTCATAGTTTTCATTCATTTAATGAGCCATTTGTGTAAAGAAAATTAGTTCCAAGGTGGTTAGAATTGGAAATTTGTGGCAAGTTCTTATGGGACGAAACAGCTGAGGTGATCGGTCCCTAGGCTTATACAGTACTTAATCTAACTTAAAATAACTTGCGCTATGGACAACACACACGCCGATGTCTGAGGGAGGACTGGGACCTCCGACGGGAGGACACGCGCCGAAAGTGGCAAAGCGCCTCTAACCGCGCGGATACCCCACACGGCAAAGGCGGATAGAGATGGTGTTAATAAGCGCCAAATGTACACTTGTTAGGTGAAAATGACCATGACCCAAATGATTAGAAAATGCAGTCAGACTTCAGTACGCATTATTCGTATATCATTATTGTTTGTGTAATGTAATATGTACCGAAATCATCTGATAATGACAAGTGATCTCAAAAGGAAGTAATGGAAGCAGGGAGCGAGATCAATATCGCATAGCGAATTGACGGGGAAACAGTAAAAGACTTCATTCAATGTGAACATTGTCTACAGCTATGGAGTAATTGAAGAACTACTTTTTCTTTTCATCGGTCCGAAAATCAACTTGTTAAACAAGATAATATAGTTATTTCTAGTAATCTAATCAAAAATAAAATTTCACTATTATCTACATTGATTTGCTAACGTGTGAAATTGCACTAAAATATTTAACTTACACTAGCTGGAGTTCCAGGCGTTCATCTACATCCAAATCTACGTGATTACTCTGCTATTCACAATTAAGTACCTGGCACAAGGTTCAATGAACCACCTTCAAGCTGTCTCTCTACCTTTCCACTCTCCAACGGCGCACGGGAATAACGAGCACTTAAATTTTTCGGTGCGAGCCCTGATTTCTCTTATTTTATCGTGACGATAATTTCTCCCTATATAGGTGGATGCCAACAGAATGATTTCACAATCGGAGGAGAAAACTGGTGATTGAAATTTCATGAGAAGATCCCGTCGCAACGAAACACGCCCTTGTTTTAATGATTGCCAATTCACGTATCATGTCTGTGGCAACATTTCCCCTACTTCGCGATAATACGAAACGAGCCGCCCTACTTTGAACTTTTTCAGTATCATCCGTCAGTCCCATCCGATACGGGTCCCACACCGCACTTCAGAATAGGGTGGGAAAGTGTAGTGCAAGCAGTCTCTTTAGTAGATCTATTGCACCTTCTAAGTGTTCTGTCAATGAATCGCAGTCTTTGGTTTGCTCTACCCACTACATTATCTACGTGATCGTTCCGACTTAGGTTATTTGTAACTGTAATCCCTAAGTATTGAGTTGAATTTACAGCCTTAAGATTTGTGTGACTTATCGAGTAATCGAAATCTAGAGGATTTCTTTTGATACTGATGTGAATAACTTCACACTTTTCTTTATTAAAGGTCAATTGCTACTTTTCGCAGCACACAGATATCTTATTTAAATCATTTTGCAATTCATTTTGGTCATCTGATGACTTTACAAGACGGTAAATGACAGCAACATCTGCGAATAATCTAAGAGAGCTACTCAGATTGCCTCCTATGTCGTTAAAATAGATCAGGAACAATAGAGGGCCTATAAGACTTCCTTGGGGGACGCCGGATGTTAATTCTGTTTTACTCGGTGACTTTCTGTCTATTACTACGAACTGTGACCTTTCTGACAGGAAATCACGAATCCAGTCGCACAACTGAGGCGATGTTCCATAGGCACACAGTTTTGTTAGAAGACGCTTGTGAGAAACGGTCTCGAAAGCCTTCTAAAAATATGGAGTCTACGTTTTATGGCGTTCATAATGCTCTTAAGAATTTCTACAGCTGAATATTATAGCACTCTCAGGTATTGTCTACTTGCATTTCATACGCGAAAAGAAATCACCTTGTCTCCTGTTTCTTTCCATGCCATATCAGAGCATTTCGTGCTGACCGTCTTCTGTTCCCGTATGCTGCTCCTTTCGAACGACTATCTTCTTTGGTAAAATGATAATCAGGCCACGGAGGTGGAACATGAAAGAAGAAATATTTGAACAACTATTAAACTGAACTATTAAAATCAGTGGAATAGAAGGCATGACAGATGTCCACTAACTAAAGGTTTTTATTTGAATAAATGCATCATGAAAATACATATTTCGCATTTTGTATTTAAACAGTTTTAATATAGAGCGTTTTGTATTTACATGTGAAATATAAAAAAAGGCCAAGTATTTGTATCTTGAATTTAAATACTGTTAATGAAGTATTTTGCACATCTTTGTTTGTGACACCCTTCTAAATCAAATAAATGTATTCATCGAAGCCAGAGGAGGTGAGCTGTCACAGTGGTATGGCCGCTCATCCTGTCAAGTTCGTTGTAAATTTGACTCGATTTTATAATCACTTTCTTATTGTTTCCCCCTCCCCTTCTGGATACATCATTTTTTTACAGGGCAGTATATACTGCGTCGGCCACCTTACGGTTTGTGGAATAAAATAACTGGTATCTTCACCTGTTTATGGCCAGTACGTTACGTAAGGTATTTCAGTGGAGCCTGGGAACATTTTTAGATAAATGTATGGCGTTTGGTTTGTTGAAGTATTTAATGTCTGACAGCAAAGAGGCGAATTGTTTATGAATGGTTTTAGACGTTCTGAGAAACGATGTGTAGATTTTGTTAATCAACACCTTAAGTTGCTGTCAGCTGTAACGCAAAAAAGAAGTCAAATCTTAGGGTTTCATGGGCTATTGAAGCTAAGCAGGTTAGCAGCTAATATACGCTGGGAAATTTTCTCTATCTTTATTGAAGAAGGCATAACAAGTGGTACATTAGGTAAAGTTTGCAGTAATCACAAAATCTAGTGTCCGTTACCGTAGCGAAGTCGCCAGCATATCTGACTGCCATGCAGGGGACCCGGCTTCATTTCCCGGTATTGACAAGGTGGTCGAGCGTTTCTAGGCGCTACAGTCTGGAACCGCGAGACCGCTACGGTTGCAGGTTCGAATCCTGCCTCGGGCATGAATGTGTGTCATGTCCTTAGGTTAGTTAGGTTTAAGGAGTGATCAGTTCTAGGGGAATGATGACCTCAGATGTTAAGTCCCATTGTGCTCAGAGCCATTTGGTATTGACAAGGAATTTTCCCGTGGAGGGAGGACTGGAAAATGGTTTCTTCAGTCTCGTGGTGCCAGTTGAGGCGTTACTTCGATCAAAATTATCGGCTCTATGTGTCTGAATGACCAACAATGTGCGGGGGAGTGATGTGCTGCCCCGTGCCCCTCCATACCCCGTCTGGTTGATGGCACAAGGCAGAGTGTGACACGGCGCGGCCGCGGTGGTCTCGTGGTTAAGGCGCTCAGTCCGGAACCGCGCGACTGCTACAGTCGCAGGTTCGAATCCTGCCTCGGGCATGGATGTGTGTGATGTCCTCAGGTTAGTTAGGTTTGAGTAGTCCTAAGTTCTAGGGGACTGATGACCACAGATGTTAAGTGCCATAGTGCTCAGAGCCATTTGAACCATTTTTGACACGGCGCCGGTCGGTTTCGTGGGTCCTCTGGGTCTCGTCGCTGAGTTACTACAAAATCGATTAAGCAACCTATAGATACTATTATCTAAAGGATCGTGGTTGTGGTGAATGGGATCTGAAAACATGTTTGTGTGTCACGTGTGCTGTAGACGGGCTCATTTCGCCATCGACGTGGGACGGAGTGTTGCGCTGGCGGCAGGTTGGGCTGTGCTTGGCTGCGGCGGTGGAAGGTTGTCCCTCTCAGGAAGGCACTGAGCATGCTGTGACGTTCTGCAGTGTTCCAGCGACGGAACCCTCTCCGCTGTAACACGAAAGAAATATCCCACAGGTTTAAAAAGCCTCGTTTGCCACCCTCCGGTATATCCAGGTGATTCAGATGAAACGAGACACGGTGAGGAGACACAGTTCAATTTAGAAAAAGAGCCACGTACCAACTTGTCAGAACAAGAAATTCACTAGAAACGTTAACAGTCTATATTTTATGTAACCTTTTCCGCAGAAGTGTGTTTTAAATTAGTGTGGAGAGAAATTTTTTTTATCGTGTCCACTTTTCCAGCTTGCATTACCATAACTTGTGGAATATTGGATAATATGTTCTGGTATACTAGAATCTTCCCTCATTTACAACGTATATGTCGTTCTATTCTTAGCTGGAACTTTCGAAGTAAACTGCCATGTGTTATAACAGTGGCTTGTTGTTGTCAGTTGTAGGGATTATTAGAAACAGAATATAATGAAGAACGAAATTATTAAGTCTTATAAGGCTACCAAGTACATTAATAGAAACAAAATGTACGTAAATGACAAGTGAACCATTCTAGATTATAGATGAAAGAAGGAAGTGTAAGAAAGCAGTGTATATTTGTTTGGAACGGAATGGTACAATAGTACAAGTCACACAGAAATATAATATGCGCGGATCAGAACCTACAAAGGTGTGGATGAGAGTGATGAACCTCTGGGAGAAAAAGAGACTTGGAGAGGGAGAAAGAAAGAAAGAGAGAGAGAGAGAGAGAGAGAGAGAGAGAAAGAGAAAGAGGGAGAGGGAGAGAGAGAGAGAGAGAGAGAGAGAGAGAGAGAGAGAGAGAGAGAGAGAGAAGAAGCAAAAGATTATAGCCTTGATTCTAATGTCTGAAAGACTGTGAGCAGCTTTTTAAAGAAGGGAAATTTTTAGAGTCTCGATTTGGTTATTAGTGAATACCATGTTAAGCAGTGTATCGTTTCCCAGCACGTTGTATTGTATTGAAATATTTATGCAGAACCAGAAATCCGATGGGTCAATTGTAAGGCAGTGTGTTGCTTATGTAATTAATGTAGGAATCCCAAGTGAGATACATTTGTCATAACGTTCCTATGCATTACTGTCTAAAACCATTTTTTTAGTAGGCGGTTGCAGTGGACCCCAATACTCTTGGTTCACTACACTGGCATGGTAACGAGGTGAACGGAGCAATGTCAGTATAATAGGAGGCCACCATTTCTATGTGGCTGAGCTTACGCTGTTATTACTTGTTTTTCGTTACTCGCTAGGGGCTAAAGTGATCAGAAATTAAACTATTCGTAAATATGAAAATGTATATACCCTGGCGTAGGGTCTATACTATTCTACATTCAACTTGCTGCGTACCTTGGTTTCCGTACTTGCGTTTCCTTTCTAATAACTTAAGGTAATATTTCTCAAAATCAGCAGCGTAACCGAAAACTTGTAACTGTATGAAAAAACTCCTGCCCCAAAAATTAAGCTTACGAACAGGTAAAGGGTATCTAGAAACAAAGGAAGAAAGGCCAGTGGATGACTACGTAGATAATTTGGGAAAAACGTTGCCTGGTCTGTAGCAAGCGTTGAATAATGCATGTTGCTGATTACAGATGCAAATTGAGTTGAACGTATGGGGAAAAATTTCTGATTACAAAGTAAGGTAGCTATTAGGAAGCCACAATCTCTCTTTTTAATTTTTTTCTTTTTATGTGTTCGTAGAAAGAATTATTCATTATTATTTGCATTCCGGCAGAAGTCGTTTGGCGTAATATTGTGTATTAGCAGCTAATACTGATTTCAGTATGGTCTCTACTCAATGAATATTAACATAAGACAATATCTAAAGTGCTATGTAGGCCTTGTCGAACAACTTTAATAATGGTTGGGAGCTGCATCCTGAAATACACAGTTTGAAATCGATTTCAGTCACAATCGTTCCATCCTTGGGCAAAAACAGACGTGTTTAACTGTTTATAGCGGAAATGCAATAATTAATCGAAGTTTTCATTTACTTTTGTCTTACAAAGCAAACGTTCGGAAAAACCCCAGTGCCTAGGAAGCTACGACCAAAGAGGCATAATACAACCGTGTGTAAAACGTAACGACGAAAGTAACTTTCGCATGATTTGTCACTGCCAAGTAACATAGATCGACGATACTTGGAACATAAATAGAAAGAACTGCTGCAGTAGTGTAGTACAGTAAAGTACACTACTGTACAGAAGGTACCTGAAACAAATACGCAATGAGATGAACAGAAAACACAATAATTACACTGAAATCTAATGCAAAGACCACATAAATATTTCTTTTCTTAAAACAACCAGCTTCGACAGACTTTGCTGTCATCTCCATATCTTAAATTTTTGTTTTCTTATGAAAGACGTTGAAGTTAGACCCCACACCATGTTGTCATGTGGGTACAAAACAGCACATTTTAAAAATGATCATTTCCACAAACATAGATTTCTTAAGACCTGAAGAAGACAGCAAAGTCTGTCGACACCATTTGTTTTAAATAAAGAAAAATTTGTGCGATCTTGGCTTTGGATGTTTTTAGCAAGTAAAACACATGTCTCCTTCTGTATCCCCAAAATGAGAAAATTCGAGCTTTATGACTACTTCTCGTAGTTACTCGTGAACGTGTTCCCTTCTCAAAGAAGAGTCAAAACTGCTTATCAATACGTTATAGAATTACGTCAGGAAGTACGGGAGAAACCATTTCTGGGAAGTGGATCAATCTACTGTGCTAAAACTCTTTCACATACTAATATAGCGCCCCTCGTGTTGAAATGCTCTACTAATGAATCAATACAATATGAGCACCTGCTTAATAGAGTGCACATTTGCAACGTTATACAGGGTGTCACATTTATCTTGACCACCCTAAATAACTGTTTGTCCAGATGTAAATTACAAAATGTTTAAAGCAAATGTTCTTTAGGCGTCAGGAGGACATCAATCAGCGTGATTGCCATCGTTGTAGCTTTGTTTTTTACGAAGATATGAACAGTGGTATGACTTTTTTAAATGGCAACCTGTATTTTTTATTCGGTATTTCATTTCCTCTCCTAAAGACCTATTCAAAAATTTATCACAGTGTACCATTCACTGAAACACAACGTTATTAATTACATAACACAACACTGGCGTTGACGCTCCCAGCGATTAGTGCAGATACTCGGGGTAATGAAACACATCCACGAGCTGACGTTGACAGTGGACAAATGTAAACATAAGCAGAATGCACACCCGTCATTCCGTCAACCATCGTCAGTTGAAGAGTTGTGTGAGCAGAATGTACACCAACGTAGAGAAGGTAGAAATGCTACTCATCTATGGGGAATGTAAGTTAGCACAACAGTAATTGCAGTACTGTTTTCTTATGTACGGTTACATTTAATACAGTAGTTTAGTCCTTTTAAATACTGTTGTGTAGAGTAGGCATACAGTAAAGGCTGTCCTTCCTACAAACTGCATCGACATAACGTTTCTTTTATTGTTGTTGTTGTTGATGTTGTTGAAGGTAGGCGAAATGCTACGAAGGCAGCGGAACTGTACAGAGAACGATGTACTGACGAGAACCCACCTTCACGACGGATGTTTTCTCGTCTTGTTACGACGCTTCGGGAAACGGGAAGTTTCAAACGACGACAACACAATCGTCGTAGCATTCTCACAGACGAAGCTGCCGGAGTTTTTGTTCTAGCTTCCGTTGCTATGAATCCACATGTGAGCACACAACATCTTGAACACGAGATTGGCATTCCTAAAACCAGTGTACATCGTATTCTTACACGTCACCGGTTCCATACCTACCATGAACACCAACATCAAGAACTGCATGGGAATGATTATCAGAATAGTATACTGTTCTGTCAGTGGGCACAGCAGCAAATCCTTGCCAATACGAACTTCTTCTCCAATATTCTATTTACCGATGAGTGTTCCTTCTCAAACAAAGGACAGGTAAATACAAGGAAAATGCATTATTTGTCCAGCAACAACCCACGATGGCTTAGACAGGTGGAACATCAACGTCAATGGAGAGTTAACGTCTGGTGTGGGATGCTTGGTACTACAAGTATTGGCCCTTATTTCATCAATGGTAGTCTAAAGGGCAAAGCGTAAGCCAACTTCCTCAGACGAATTCTTCCTCCTCTTCTGGATAAAGTTCCATTAGTACGAGAATGCTAATGTGTTATCAACACGACGGATGTTCAGAGAATAATGCCTTGCGTGCACGTCGTGTTCTGAACCGAAGGTTTCCTGCCAGATGGATTGGTCGAGGAGGAACAGTTACTCGCCCTGCTAGGTCTTCTGATTTAAATCATCTGGACTTTTTCCTTTTGGGATGCATTAAAGACGTTACCTATCGTGATATTCCAACAACTCCAGAGGACATGCAGGAACGTATCGTGTTTGCTTGTAATTCTCTTCAGCAGGCAACACTGGAAGCAGTAAATAATTATTTCGTTCAACGAGTGCACCAGTGTATCGGCGTCCAGGGCCACCACTTCGATCACCTTTGAAAGTTCTACTCCTGGGCAATGGTACAGGAGAGTCAAAGTCGATTTTGTGTTATGTTTTAATTTGGTTTTCATTTGTCTTCTGACCACTGCAGCAAGTGAACGAGTTTGTGATCCCGGGTTCGAAGTCAGAGTTGTGGTATGTAATTAATAACGTTGTGTTTCAGTGAACAGTACACTGTGATACATTTTTAATAGACCTTTAGGAGAGGAAATGGATTATCGAATAAAAATGCAGGATGCCCTTTAAAAAAGTCATTCCGCTGTTCATATGTTTGTAAAAAACAAAACTATAACGAAGGCAATCATACTGATTGATGTCTCCATGATGGCTGAAGAACATTTGCTTGAAACATTTTGTAACTTGCATCTGGACAAACAGTTATTTAGGGTCGTCAAGATAAATGAGACAGCATGTATAGTTGCGATTCTGCGGGGAATGCATTCGACAAGTGTTTGGAAGGTTTGCAGATGTATGTGGCTCCTGATGTTGCCGAAGACATCAAGCATGATGGGTTGCAGGTAGTCCGCAATTCACAACTGACATGTGCCTTCTGTTACTACCCCCAAAAGCCCAGTTCACTGTTTCCCACAGAATACTGATCCATCGTCCAGCGTTCGTGGGGTAGTGCATGTTTCAAGAGGCTGTTCGCCTGGATGACGGTGTATCCAAACTCGACCATCGACCTGGTGTAACAAGAAACCTGATTCATCCGTACAGTCGAGATGCTTCCATTTATCCACTGTCTGATCTGAATCTCTATGATCCAGTTCCTATGGTAATTGACACTGTCGTCGGTCAAAATGGGAATACATAAGTCTATCTGCTGCGGAGCTACATGTTCAAAACTACGATACTGAGAGCCTGTGTTGTTAAGATGCCTGCATGCATGCATGTACAAAAGAACATTGCATCATTCTTCTTAACAATGGGAGCTCTAATATATCGTATTTATCTGCCACACAGCGACTTTCAGTTGAATGTACATATACCCGACTCCTTAGCTGAGTGCTCAGCGCATCTGCCAGGCAGAGTGCCCGGATTCGATTCCCCGTCGGGAGGAAGATTTTCTTCTCTCGGGGACTGGGTGCTGTGTTCTCCTTACTATCATTTCATCACTAGCAATAAACAAGTCGTACAACGTGGCATTAACTGAAAATATCTGAAACTGCCGTAGATGGGGATTATTAACGCCATACGATCATTTCATTTTCACTTCCTCTCCCGTGCGGGAATTACGTAACATGATTAAGAGTATAGGATACGACCCAGGAAAGACGATGTGAGGAAGTTAGGGTGTGACTGTGAGTCGTCCACGGACAGCCAAAGCGCTTAAGGTGACCGCTCGCGCAAAGTGGGAAATCCAGGTTTGAGTCCTGGTCCGACATTAATTTTCAGTGTGGTCATTCCCTTGTACAGCTGGTGGTTGTTCGTATTCGCAACTGAGAATATGTATCATGTACGTTCAAAAATGTGTGCTGATTGATTTTCTCAGGAACAGTTGTGCCTTAACCTCCCTTGTACTTTATCCTCAGATGTGTCACAGCTCGCAGCCTGTCCTACTCTACGGAGCAGCCAAGGATGTTCTGTGATGTCATGTCGTCACCTCGTTTTACCGTACTTGAACCACATTCCACAGATGCTCAAAACAGCAGCACGTTATCAGCTGACCTGCTTCGTCGTTTGTGAGATACTCATTTCCAGGTGTTGCCAAAGTCGCTTATATCATTGGATGTACCCAACTGGGTCCGTTAGCGTCGTTATAATTTTCTCTCATTTGCCTCTGCCTCGCTTATTTACTCGTACTTTCCGCACCGCTGTCTGTTTTCATAAATGTTAACTGATGTCTCTCCAACAGCCATACCGGCAACCCCTACTCTCATTTGGCTGTTTGCTGGTCTTTCCATAGAGACAGCATTCTGAAAGGAAGAGTTTTCAGTATATTTACTTAAAGGACAATGAATGGGTACGATACTGTACGGGACTTAACCTGCTTCTACACCTTTTTTGTAACTGGAAATATGGATAATAATTTCTAACAGAATTACTGAAGTAATTTCGTTATAACTTTAGATTAAGGATCCATTTGAGGTAAAAAAGTGAGAGAATTATCACAACGAATGTAGGTGTTTACCAATAGCTGTTCAAAAAAAAATGGTTCAAATGGCTCTGAGCACTATGGGACTTAACATCTATGGTCATCAGTCCCCTAGAACTTAGAACTACTTAAACCTAACTAACCTAAGGACATCACACAACACCCAGCCATCACGAGGCAGAGAAAATCCCTGACCCCGCCGGGAATCGAACCCAGGAACCCGGGCGTGGGAAGCGAGAACGCTACCGCACGACCACGAGATGCGGGCTGTTCAAAACATGTGTGTGAATTCTGAGGTTATCGGTCCCTACACTTACACACTACTTAAACTAACTTATGTTAACACACACACTCATGGCCGAGGGTGGACTCGAACCTCAGGCGGGAGGGGCCGCGCAAGCCGTCACATGGCGCCTCAAACCACGGGGCCACTTCGCGCGGCACCGGTAGCAGTTATTTACCCCTCGCAGTACGATCTTTTTACGAAAGTTTATTACTTTACCGGATCCGTAAGTCAGTCATTCGCTCCTTTACTAGTTTTCAGTAGAGAAAACTTATATTTAATAATTACGGGTAAGTTAGACATTATATGTCGCACAAGGTTCTTCAAAGAGAATTGTGGTGCTTCAGTTCATTCCCACTATTATCAAAGTATTATCCGAAGGGAAGTATTCCAGTCTAGTTACAAACGCTAATATAATCTCCTTGAAGGGACTCAGTAAAATGCGATATCTGGAAGAGCATTGCTAACAAAATGATACAGTTCTTAAGGTGGCCTGATGATGGTTCCTGGTCTTGGAAGTTGATGCACTACGTTCAAATTTTCTGTCTCAAGTGCTGAAGCATAAATGTGTTGCGTCCTCTTGACGTCGTCAATGTGAAGATAGTATTACGAGATAAAGGACGGCAAGAACTCCGTGTTGATCTAAAGAGACGTAAATTGAATGGAAATTTCTTATGCGGTGAACTTAAACTTTATGATAAGAATGTGTTTTCTTGTTACACAGCTATCATGGAGTAGCACCAGCGTCAGCAGAACGAAGACGATGCACAACAGAATCTCTTCCGAAAGGGTGGTGCTTATTGAGCAGGAAGCGAAGAAACAGGTAGGGTGGAAGTTTGAATTGGTGTCTCGAACTGCATTGTTCGATCACTTAGGTAATTTTCACAATATATTTTCATACAGCCAATCAGCCCGAATCTTGATTGATGGGTTTACCATATATCTAGCGGTACAATGTGACTGGAATAGCTGGGATTTTCCTTCGTTCAGTGTGTTTTCTCGCTGTCGTAAGAGGTCCGTGCTCTCCATTGACCGATGTTCCAAAGTGGACGATAAATATCCAACTTAGGCAGGAAAGGGCACATCAGTTCCATTTATTAACACAAAACTCCTCTCTTTTAACATACTTCATAAAAATTTGATGATTTATTCAAGAGAAAGAGCATCACAAATTGAGCACGTCAGTAACGTGGTAGTCCACGTTTACCCCTCGTGTAAGCAGTTATTCGGTTTGGTATTGATTGACAGAGTTGTTGGATGTCCTCTTGAGGGATATCGTGCCAAATTCTGTCCAACTGACGCGTTAGGCCTCTAAAATGCCGTGATAGTTCGAGGGCCCTGCCCATAATGCTCCAAACCTTCTCGATTTGGGAGAGAGACTGCGACCTTGCTGGCCAATACGAATTAAGGAGTAGAAAATTTCGCCGTCTGCGGGCGTACATTATCTTTCTGAGATGTAAGCGCAGGATGGCTTGCGACAAAGAGCAATAAAACGGGACTGAGAGATGGTTTCTCAGGATGGGGCAGGATAAGGTTACGATTGTGGATGGGGCCGTAATCAGTTACTCTCGGTTGCACAATAAATACGTAAACTTTATTTAAAGATATTAAAATTTTAAAACAATCTCTTAAGAAAACACAATTGACTGTATGACGGCTGAACGTCCTTATCACAGAAAAAATCTCCATGATTTTAGGGCCGAAGGCCACCAACAATAACCTCAAACAACAAACGGCTGAGGGGCTGAATTAGAAGTCAGAAGAACAATTCCAAATACCACATATTAAGATAAAAACTTCGTTTTAAAACAAACTGTAACATGGCTGAAGGCCTAATTATAAAAGAAGTGAAATTATTACTCAGCTGAAGGCCACAAACAGTTTCAAATAACAAACGGCTGAAGGCCTGAATTAGAAGTCAGGAAAACAATTCCAAATAGCACACATCTCAACAAATACCTTGCTTCTAAAACAAGTTTGCTTTTTAAAAAAACTTATTATGAGCTTATTATAAACTTATTATGAAAGAAGTGAAATTATTGCTCGGCTGAAGGCCACACACAACTCCAAATCACAAACGGCTGAAGGCCTGAATTAGAAGTCAGAAGAACAATTCCAAATAGCACCTTTAAAATAAATTCCTTGCTTTTAAAACAAGTTTACTTAAAAAAACTTAGTGTAACACGGCTGAAGGCCATATTATGTAAGAAGTGAAATTATTGCTCGGCTGAAGGCCACACACAATTTCAAATCACAAATGGCTGAAGGCCTGAATTAGAAGTCAGAAGAACAATTTCAAATATCACTTTTAAAATAAATGCCTTGCTTTTAAAACAAGTTTGCTTAAAAAAACTTACTGTATCACGGCCTTACTATGAAAGAAGTGAAATTATTACTCGGCTGAAGGCCACACCAACAGTAATTAGAAAATTATAAATATCCTTAAAATAAACATCACAATCTAAGGAATCAGGACAAGCGGTTCTCAGGTTGCAAGGGTCGGTCTGGGAACGTAACTCAAACATAAGGTAAGGTGAGACAATCAGCCAGGAGTTGTACTCACTTAACAGGATGGCAACTGAAACTAGGAGCAGCTTAAGCGCCTTTCGCACAGCTAACCAATCCGCCTAACGTCCGATCACCGGTACAACGGTGGAATATTTTTAGGCAAGGGCGAAGAGACAGACAGCACTAAGTCTTCAGAAAACACCCAATGCCGAAGGAAACACTAGAACCAAGGTAGACCTTCAAAAATCATCACGACGAGGAAAGGCACACTGTCGGAAAAGTACGCTAACCTCCCGGGCAGGTAACTGGGGCGTTAGCGGCCACAAGACAGAATATACCGGTGGTTGCACTTCACTAATAAGAATAATACTAAATTCAATGATGAATAACAATTAGAGGAAGACGGCTGCAATATTTCACTGCCTCAAAACATTTCACTTGTTGCAGGCAGGCTCAGCGGCCCTGGGAGCAACAACCCGCCGACCAAAGCCGAGGTCTCAGAATAGTCGAGGTTGCATCAGCAGTTAACTCTTCACTCAACTTAAACGTCCGGGAGTTCGGTGTGCAACGAAGTCGTCGCTCTCGCAACTACCCCTCCTCGATCCGGCAGTGGCAGCACGCCGCCAGCGGCCCTGGCTTGCTCTCGCGCTGCAGGGACCTGCTCGCTACTGCGCCCCCAACCGACCTGATGTCCATTCGCAACTACTCACTCCACACAATGCGACCCGGAAATATTAGCAGTCGCTCCAAAGATAGTACCACAGTACTTGTATCGTTGAGCGCTGCTGCTGCCACTCATGGTCAGGCAAGCCAGCAGTATTTAGTGAGGCCAATAAATCGAATAAACGAGTTGCTATAACCGCAATGACAAGATGCCAAGCAATAAACGGCATGAATACGAGCCGCGCACGGCTCAGGGACGTAGATTATCGTCAAAGTACCGCTGTACGTACTGTATGGGTGCCGCGGATGACAATCAAAATGGTCCTGCTATGAAAATAAGTGGCGCCCGGGGCATAACTCCTTGTTGTCGGGCCATATAATAAACGAGTCAGGTTGGTATCCCACCGCTGCCCGGGCTGTCTCCAGACAGGTCCTGACTGGTCATCGGAAATCAGTTCGAAGCTGGCTGGCCTTATCGCTGGAGACAATTCTACACCAATCAATGAGATTCCAAGACGAAAGCATGTGATTTGGACGTTATAAGGCGTCAATTGTACAGAATTTCGCATTATATTCCTCAATAGGGCATCTAACTCAGTCAGTCAATGCCAAGCTGATTAGCTGTTTACATGAGGGCCAGAGGTGGACCGACATGTTACTGACTTGCTCAATTTGCGAAGCTCTTTCTGTTGAATCAATCATCCGATTTGTCTGAAATTGGAAACATTTGTTTGTCTGTACAGGTACATTACGTCTACTGATATCCGTACCATTCGGATAAATTCATCGCGGTGGTTTTTTTTTTGTCTTCGAGTATATCTACACTCCTGGAAATTGAAATAAGAACACCGTGAATTCATTGTCCCAGGAAGGGGAAACTGTATTGACACATTCCTGGGGTCAGATACATTACATGATCACACTGACAGAACCACAGGCACATAGACACAGGCAACAGAGCATGCACAATGTCGGCACTAGTACAGTGTACACTCCTGGAAATGGAAAAAAGAACACATTGACACCGGTGTGTCAGACCCACCATACTTGCTCCGGACACTGCGAGAGGGCTGTACAAGCAATGATCACACGCACACTGTACTAGTGCCGACATTGTGCATGCTCTGTTGCCTGTGTCTATGTGCCTGTGGTTCTGTCACTGTGATCATGTGATGTATCTGACCCCAGGAATGTGTCAATAAAGTTTCCCCTTCCTGGGACAATGAATTCACGGTGTTCTTATTTCAATTTCCAGGAGTGTATATCCACCTTTCGCAGCAATGCAGGCTGCTATTCTCCCATGGAGACGATCGTAGAGATGCTGGATGTAGTCCTGTGGAACGGCTTGCCATGCCATTTCCACCTGGCGCCTCAGTTGGACCAGCGTTCCTGCTGGACGTGCAGACCGCGTGAGACGACGCTTCATCCAGTCCCAAACATGCTCAATGGGGGACAGATCCGGAGATCTTGCTGGCCAGGGTAGTTGACTTACACCTTCTAGAGCACGTTGGGTGGCACGGGATACATGCGGACGTGCATTGTCCTGTTGGAACAGCAAGTTCCCTTGCCGGTCTATGAATGGTAGATCGATGGGTTCGATGACGGTTTGGATGTACCGTGCACTATTCAGTGTCCCCTCGACGATCACCAGTGGTGTACGGCCAGTGTAGGAGATCGCTCCCCACACCACGATGCCGGGTGTTGGCCCTGTGTGCCTCGGTCGTATGCAGTCCTGATTGTGGCGCTCACCTGCACGGCGCCAAACACGCATACGACCATCATTGGCACCAAGGCAGAAGCGACTCTCACCGCTGAAGACGACACGTCTCCATTCGTCCCTCCATTCACGCCTGTCGCGACACCACTGGAGGCGGGCTGCACGATGTTGGGGCGTGAGCGGAAGACGGCCTAACGGTGTGCGGGACCGTAGCCCAGCTTCATGGAGACAGTTGCGAATGGTCCTCGCCGATACCCCAGGAGCAACAGTGTCCCTAATTTGCTGGGAAGTGGCGGTGTGGTCCCCTACGGCACTGCGTAGGATCCTACGGTCTTGGCGTGCATCCGTGCGTCGCTGCGGTCCGGTCCCAGGTCGACGGGCACGTGCACCTTCCGCCGACCACTGGCGACAACATCGATGTATGTGGAGACCTCACGCCCCACGTGTTGAGCAATTCGGCGGTACGTCCACCCGGCCTCCCGCATGCCCACTATACGCCCTCGCTCAAAGTCCGTCAACTGCACATACGGTTCACGTCCACGCTGTCGCGGCATGCTACCAGTGTTAAAGACTGCGATGGAGCTCCGTATGCCACGGCAAACTGGCTGACACTGACGGCGGCGGTGCACAAATGCTGCGCTGCTAGCGCCATTCGACGGCCAACACCGCGGTTCCTGGTGTGTCCGCTGTGCCGTGCGTGTGGTCATTGCTTGTACAGCCCTCTCGCAGTGTCCGGAGCAAGTATGGTGGGTCTGACACACCGGTGTCAATGTGTTCTTTTTTCCATTTCCAGGAGTGTATTATTACTTCAGAGTAGCGTATACATTGCAGTGTGGGATGAAATCTTCAAGGGCTGCTCTTTTGCTTGGAGAGCCTCTGCAGGTACTCTGTCTGCACCTTCACGAGTTGTGGTATTTGTGGTTTTGTTCTGCAAATTTTTTTCGAATTTGTACTTAGTATACTGCATATTTTTATTATTACAAACGCCTTTGTTAGAAATAAATAAATTAATTAATACAGCTGAAACGCAAGAGGTTCAAGCTCAGTAATTTATTTATTTATTTATTTTTTGTTTTGGTCATCAGTCTACTGACTGGTTTGATGCGGCCCACCACGAATTCCTTTCCTGTGCTAACCTCTTCATCTCAGAGTAGCACTTGCAACCTACGTCCTCAATTATTTGCTTGACGTATTCCAATCTCTGTCTTCCTCTACAGTTTTTGCCCTCTACAGCTCCGTCTAGTACCATGGAAGTCATTCCCTTATGTCTTAGCAGATGTCCTATCAACCTGTCCCTTCTCCTTATCAGTGTTTTCCACATATTCCTTTCCTCTCCGATTCCGCGTAGAACCTCCTCATTCCTTACCTTATCAGTCCACCTAATTTTCAACATTCGTCTATAGCACCACATCTCAAATGCTTCGATTCTCTTCTGTTCCGGTTTTCCCACAGTCCATGTTTCACTACCATACAATGCTGTACTCCAGACGTACATCCTCAGAAATTTCTTCCTCAAATTAAGGCCGGTATTTGATATTAGTAGACTTCTCTTGGCCAGAAATGCCTTTCTTGCCATAGCGAGTCTGCTTTTGATGTCCTCCTTGCTCCATCCGTCATTGGTTATTTTACTGCCCAGGTAGCAGAATTCCTTATCTTTAATGACTTCGTGACCATCAATCCTGATGTTAAGTTTCTCGCTGTTCTCATTTCTACTACTTCTTATTACATTCGTCTTTCTCCGATTTACTCTCAAACCTTACTGTGTACTCATTAGAATGTTCATTCCGTTCAGCAGATCATTTAATTCTTCTTCACTTTCACTCAGGATAGCAATGTCATCAGCGAATCGTATCACTGATATCCTTTCACCTTGTATTTTAATTCCACTCCTGAACCTTTCTTTTATTTCCATCATTGCTTCCACGATGTACAGATTGAAGAGTAGGGGTGAAAGGCTACAGCCTTGTCTTACACCCTTCTTAATACGAGCACTTCGTTCTTGATCGTCCACTCTTATTAGTCCCTCTTGGTTGTTGTACATATTGTATATGAACCGTCTCTCCCTATAGCTTACCCCTGCTTTTTTTAGAATCTCGAACAGTTTGCACCATTTTATATTGTCGAACGCTTTTTCCAGGTCAACAAATCCTATGAAAGTGTCTTGATTTTTCTTTAGCCATGCTTCCATTATTAGCCGTAATGTCAGAACTACCTCTCTCGTCCATTTACTTTTCCTAAAGCCAAACTGATCGCCACCTAGAGCATTCTCAATTTTCTTTTCCATTCTTCTGTATATTATTCTTGTAAGCAGCTTCGATGGATGAGCTGTTAAGCTGATTGTGCGATAATTCGCGCACTTGTCAGCTCTTGCCGTCTTCGGAATTGTGTGGATGACACTTTTCCGAAAGTCAGATGGTATATCGCCAGACTCATATATTCTACACACCAACGTGAATAGTCGTTTTGTTGCCACTTCCCCCAATGATTTTAGAAATTCTGATGGAATGTTATCTATCCCTTCTGCCTTATTTGACCGTAACTCCTCCAAAGCTCTTTTAAATTCTGATTCTAATACTGGATCCCCTATCTCTTCTAAATCGACTCCTGTTTCTTTTTCTATCACATCAGACAAATCTTCACCCTCATAGAGGCTTTCAATGTATTCTTTCCAACTATCTGCTCTCTCCTCTGCATTTAACAGTGGAATTCCCGTTGCACTCTTAATGTTACCACCGTTGCTTTTAATGTCACCAAAGGTTGTTTTGACTTTCCTGTCCTTCCGACAATCATATCTTTTTCGATGTCTTCACGTTTTTCCTGCAGCCATTTCGTCTTAGCTTCCCTGCACTTCCTATTTATTTCATTCCGCAGCGACTTGTATTTCTGTATTCCTGATTTTCCCGGAACATGTTTGTACTTCCTCCTTTCATCAGTCAACTGAAGTATTTCTTCTGTTACCCATTGTTTCTTCGCAGTTACCTTCTTTGTACCTATGTTTTCCTTCCCAACTTCTGTGATGACCCTTTTTAGAGATGTCCATTCCTCTTCAACTGTACTGCCTACTGCGCTATTCCTTATTGCTGTATCTATAGCGCTAGAGAACTTCAAACTTATCTCGTCATTCCTTAGTACTTCCGTATCCCACTTCTTTGCGTATTGATTCTTCCTGACTAATGTCTTGAACTTCAGCCTACTCTTCATCACTACTGTATTGTGATCTGAGTATATCTGCTCCTGGGTACGCCTTACAATCCAGTATCTGATTTCGGAATCTCTGTCTGACCATGATGTAATCTAATTGAAATCTTCTCGTATCTCTCGGCCTTTTCCAAGTATACCTCCTCCTCTTGTGATTCGTGAACAGGGTATTCGCTATTACTAGCTGAAACTTGTTACAGAACTCAGTTAGTCTTTCTCCTCTTTCATTCCTCGTCCCAAGCCCATATTCTCCTGTAACCTTTTCTTCTACTCCTTCCCCTACAACTGCATTCCAGTCGCCCATGACTATTAGATTTTCGTCCCCCTTTACATACTGCATTACCCTTTCAATATCCTCATACACTTTCTCTATCTGTTCATCTTCAGCTTGCGACGTCGGCATGTATACCTGAACTATCGTTGTCGGTGTTGGTCTGCTGTCGATTCTGATTAGAACAACCCGGTCACTGAACTGTTCACAGTAACACACCTTCTACTCTACCTTCCTATTCATAACGAATCCTACACCTGTTATACCATTTTCTGCTGCTGTTGATATTACCCGATACTCATCTGACCAGAAATCCTTGTCTTCCTTCCATTTCACTTCACTGACCCCTACTATATCTAGATTGAGCCTTTGCATTTCCCTTTTTAGATTTTCTATTTTCCCTACCACGTTCAAGCTTCTGACATTCCATGCCCCGACTCGTAGAACGTTATCCTTTCGTTGATTATTCAATCTTTTTCTCATGGTAACCTCCCCCTTGGCAGTCCCCTCCCGGAGATCCGAATGGGGGACTATTCCGGAATCTTTTGCCAATGGAGAGATCATCATGACACTTCTTCAATTGCAGGCCACATGTCCTGTGGATACACGTTACGTGTCTTCAATGCAGTGGTTTCCATTGCCTTCTGCATCCTCATGTTGTTGATCATTGCTCATTCTTCCGCCTTTAGGGGCAGTTTCCCACCCCTAGAACAAGAGAGTGCCCTGAACCTCTATCTGCTCCTCTGCCCTCTTTGACAAGGCCGTTGGCAGAATGAGGCTGACTTCTTATGCCGGAAGTCTTTGGCCGCCAATGTTGATTATTTATCAAAATTTAGGCAGTGGCGGGGATCGAACCCGTGACCGAAGACGTTTTGATTACGAATCAAAGACGCTACCCCTAGACCACGGGTCTAACTAATAAATATAATCTCTCAAAATCGATATATTTATTTAGAAGGATTGCTGTAGGCTCTGATCGTTTACTGGTTGGTTACAAATGTAAAGATAACCCAAAGTCAAAATTCCTGGAATTTTTAGTCAGCTTCTACAGAAAAAAACCACAGGGAATTTATGTCAGCAAAGATCGTCATGTGGACTAGAAATGAAACTGAAGATAACACCGAAGAGGAATGGGAAGGATTAAAACCAGCAGTGCTGAAAATAGGTAATGAGGTATTAGGGAGAAGTACCGTATCGAGCCAGAGTAGTGGACTAAAATGTGGAACACAGAAATAGCTGACAATATTAAACAAGAACAAAATGCGTATAATGTCAGTTTACAAACACAGATGAACGAAACCTTGGAAATGTATAAATAGAAAATCAATAAAATAAAAAATTAAAAAAGAGACATTATACTGAATCCTGGGGGAGATTAGGTACAAATATTGAAGACAATATTTGCGGACTTACAATATGGCGTTTCAATTTATGAAACATATGAATAAAACGGAGAAAGGAACTGCAAACGTTAATACAATAAATGAAAATCAATGGATACAACGTTACAGAACTTTATGATATGATGAAGACAGTAAAGAAAGTCATGATATAAAAACTAATAATAAATTGTAGACAGACTTAAAAGAACTAAAAAGAGCCCTAAATGTAACCTACTGGCCTAGATGGAATTAATTATGAATTAGTAAAGTAGAGGGGGATTATTTTAGAGTTTTGCCTTCTCCATTTTTGACATATGGTTTTGGAGAACTCTTTCCTATCCTAAGAATGGAACACAGCTTAAGTTATTTCTACATTTAAAAAAGATAATAGGAATGACCCAGGAAATTACAGAAGAATAATTTTACTAAATACTAGAAATAAAATTTATGGGAAAATTCTTAATCAATCTTTGGAAACTATAGGTGACACAATATTGTCTGAAGAACAATCAGGCTCAGAAAAGAACTTTTATGTAATAATATGTTTATAATAACAGAAATTATAAAAAGCATGGGGAATTTGGCTTAGAAATTCATTAATTATGAGGAAGTCTTTGATAAGCTGAGAGGCGTGTTTTATGGAAAATATTAGAAACAAAACGTTTTCCAAATCACCCTATTAATACCATAAAGAGCATATATGTAAATAAGAAAATAGTTATAAGTTCAGGTTTGAAAATTTCGGATGAAATTTTGATGAACCAAGAAGTTTGAAAAGGTTGTAATCTATCGCTCACTTTATTTAATTTATGTCCAGCTTGGTTATGAAGTGGAAAGATGAAGTACAGTTAGGAACTACAAAAGGATCTAACATTCCATTAAATACTCTATTATATGCTGATGACCAGATAATTATACATGAAACAGAAGATAATTTACAAAGAGCACTATGTATATTGCTCCAGAACGCAATATAATACAGTTTAATTATATCTGCAAATAAGACGAGGATAATCGATTTCAAAGGGAAGAGTCCACTCGGATCTAAAATAATAATAAGTGAGAACGTTTTAGAACATGTATACCACTTCAGTTATCTAGGATATGATATTAGTTTTAATTATGGCAAAGACAGTGAGAAGTAGGTTCATAAATTTCAAGCTATCTGCGAAACATCTGGAAGAACTCCGGGAAGAAAAAGAAAAACAGAAATACAAATGAAATCCCGTAAAGGTATGGCTGTACCTACTCTTGTATACCATTCCGAATTATGGGCATTAATAAAAATAGCCACATATACAAGCAGCAGGGATGAAGCTCATAAGGTACGTAAGGGACTGTTCTAAAATGGATAAAATAAGGGCTGGGACAATACGATCAGATTTTAAAATCTTTTGACTTGGTGACAAGATAGAAGATAATAGAATGAAATGGAAGCATCATGACAGAAAGCAGATTTCTGAAGAAAGTTATGAATTATCGGGCATATGGAAAGAGAGGGACCTAGGTAGACCTCGTAACAGATGTATGGATGACAGAGACAGAAACAGGTGACTGTAACACTTAATCCTTGGAAGGAGATGATGATAACCTTGGCGATGAGTAATAATGAGGCATGTGAAGAATGGAAAAAAAATGTCGCTCCATCCTATGTGTGGACTGTGGGACTATGGCTGGTCAATTTCCAATAATACAATACCAATCGCCGTTATTTAGGTTTTATTTTTAGGCTACCAGTTTCGACAATACATTATGTGATCTTCAGGTCTATACAGTGAAGATTGTAACGGAGCAATAAGAACATATTAAAATACAGAGCGTATTGTCTAAAAGATGCAAGTATTACATATTAATTTAAGTAATTCAAAGGAGTCAGCCTTAATTAAAATCTAAATGGTACAACATAACATGTACTATCAGAAATTAATTAGTTATTCATACATACTGTGAAATCATCAGTAACCTAATGGAAGTATTCATAAAACAGAAGTGTCAAAGTAATGCAACCATCAGTGCAGTATATCCGTTGTCTGTAAATATGTATGGTTATATGTGACAGACTACTGGTTTTTGTCAAAAAGTGAAAGAGGCGGGTAGAGGGACCGACTAATTATATGTAAAGTAGGTAACTGGATCACATATCAGGTAAAGTAAAGTGGGTATACTATAACCAACGATACGCTTTATAGTAAGTATACAAAAAGGGAACGATACATGAAAAAGACATTACACCAGTTGAAACACCATAGCTGTACGCAATGGTTATTATACAATACTCTACAAGGAGGGACCTAAAGAACACACTAGGATGATGACTGTAAGATGGTTCAAATGGCTCTGAGCACTATGGGACTTAACTTCTGAGGTCATCAGTCCCCTAGGACTTAGAACTACTTAAACCTAACTAACCTAAGGATATCACACACATCTATGCCCGAGGCAGTATTCGAACCTGCGACTGTAGCGGTCGCTCGGCTCCAGACTGTAGCGCCTAGAAACGCTCGGCCACTCAGGCCGGCTGACTGTAAGAAATAAAAACATAAAAATATGAAAAGTAAAAATAAAAAGTAAACATGTGTCTACCCATGTAGTAAGACCATGGATACCACAACCGTAAAGTGGACATTGCGTATGTTAACTGTAGTGTCGGTAGCTGGACCGACACCGTGATGTTGATTGCTGAAAAGGAATGCTAAACTAACGCTGTGGCCGATAGTGCACGAACGGCAATAAGCATACGGGCGTGAAGTCTGGAACATAAAAACTTATGAATGAATAAGAAGAAAAGTATGTAGATGCTTTTTACTTAACTTTTAATAATTCCTTGGAATACATCTCTCTTGAATACTCGTAAGCTATAGGCACTGATACAAATGGCTCCTTGCTAGTTCGTAGCCATTAACTTAGCTGATGGCTATTCTGTCTCTCGGCTAATGAGAGAGAAAGGCTTCGTACAACTGGGCGATAGCTAGGTTCGCGTACAACTGGGCGGTAGCTTGGTTCTCGTACAACTGGGGTCGAGTCCACTCTCGTATCACGAGACCTGCCTTGGTGGTGGCGCTAGGTCTGCGATCACAGTGGCGACACGCGGGTCCGACATGTACTACATGGACCGCGGCCGATTTAAACTACCACCTAGCAAGTGTGGTGTCTGGCGGTGACACCACATTCCTCCCCCGCAAATCGGCGAACGGTCGTGTAATAAGGCTTCCGCCCGCCGTGGGGAGGACCACATGTTGACGTATGCGATGAGGTGGGGAGCCTAACAACAGGCGAGGCTGTGCCACCCGCACCCGGCCATCCGGTCCGAGGGGAGCTAGGAAACGCCTGCAAAACTAGTCCAGGGTGCACGTCAACATGCGGTGTATGCGCCCGTAAAGAGACAGGAGGTCCTAAAGGGTCGACCTCCATTGCGTCGGGGTAGCCGACGCGCGATGACGTCATGTGGTCCGGAGCGGGCGGGCGTTCCATGGCGGAGGACAGCTGGTCACGGGAAGCGATCGGCGGCGCGTGACCCTGGGAGGCGCTTGGCGGCTGCAACGAAGCGTCGAATGCGGTCGGCGGCGGCGGCGGCTGCTGCTGCTGCTGCTGCCGCGGCGGCGGCGGCGCGTCGCCATGGGGCAAAATGGAAGGCATCGTCGGTAACACCTGGGGATGAGGCGAGCCAGTAGATGGGTCCCCAGGGCGCTGACCGGACGGCACCGTCGCTGAAAGCAGACGGGGAGCGGCAGAACCCGAGCGACGACAGAGGCGCAGCTGATTGAGATGCCGACGCACCTCACCAGAGGCCCCCAAAACCAAATACATCGCGCGGCCGAGGCAGCGAAGAATGCGCCCTGCGAGCCAACGCCGTGAACCTCGATAGTTGCGATAAAATACAACGTCGCCTGGAGCAAAAGCAGGAGTCTGCCGCTGCGCAGGAACCTGATGTGGCGGATGCAGCAAAGACATCAAGGTGCGATGAGGACGACCGTGGAGCAACTCAGCCGGCGAGCGACCATCTCGGGGCTGAGAGCGATACGAAGACAAAAAGAGCAACAATGCGTCCTCCCGAGAATGCGACTCTTTCAATTTCAACATCTGTGACTTGAAAGTCCGGACCAATCGTTCAGCGGCACCGTTGGACTGAGGCGAAAACGGCGCGGATGTCAGATGTTGAATACCATTGGCCTGGCAGAATGACTGCAATTCTGCGGACATGAATTGTGGGCCATTGTCGGAAACAATAGTCTGCGGAAGACCTTCAATGCAAAAGATAGCAGACAACGCTTGGATGGTGGCGGAGGACGTCGTGGAAGACATCCGGACAACAAAAGGAAAATTACTGAAGGCGTCGACCAGAACCAACCATCGAGCATTCCAGAATGGACCAGCAAAATCAATGTGCAAGCGTTGCCAAGGGGAAGTGGCTTTTGGCCACGCAAAGACTTTCCGCGGCGGTGCGGACTGTTGTTCGGCACACGCCGGGCACGAAGAACACATATTCGTAATCGCAGCATCGATTCCGAACCAAGTACAGTGCTGACGAGCAAGTTGTTTCGTTCGCACTATACCCCAATGTCCTTGATAAAGAAGCCGTAAAACAGAGGACTGTAACGAACGTGGGACCACGACTCTGGACTGATCATTATCAGAACGCAACAACAAAACACCACGTCGAACAAAAAGTCTCTCCTTGTGAGCAAAAAATCGGCGAACCAACGGATCCGCGATCCGAGACTTTGACAAAGGCCATTGCGTAGCAACAAAACGTAAAACAGTAGCAAGGACAGGGTCAGCAGCTGTGGCTGTAGCGACACGACGAAAATCAATCGGAAACGATTCGACCACTTCATCGGTTTCCGAATCAATGAACATGCAAGCAAGTTCGGAAGAATCGAATGCTTTATCCTCAGCAACAGGCAAACGGGACAACGCATCGGCGTTTCCGTGCTTAGCAGTGGACCGATACAAGATATTGTAGCGGTACTGCGAGAGGAAAATAGACCAGCGAATGAATTTCTGCGCTGTACGTGGAGGTACAGGCTTGGACGGATGAAAAAGCGATGTCAAAGGTTTGTGGTCTGTGATGATGGTAAAGTGACGACCATACAAGAAATCATGGAACTTAGTAACACCAAACACGAGAGCCAAAGCTTCTTTCTCTATCTGTGAATAATTTCTTTGCGCAGACGAGAGCAATTTGGACGCAAAGGCAATAGGGCGATCATGTGAGCCAACTTTGTGCGCAAGCACAGCACCGATCCCGAAATCCGATGCATCTACCATCAACAAAAGGGGTTTCTGGGGATCGAATGGCGTAAGGCAAGTATTAGAAAGCAACGCCGATTGCAACTGGCGAAAGGCGCGTTCGCATTCCGTCGTCCAGAGAAACGGAACACCTGCACGGCGTAAGCGATGAAGCGGAGCTGAAATGAAAGAGGCATTGCGCACATTCACTCACACCTTGTGATTCTACATTGTTCAATGTTCTTGCGACCTCCTGACGCAATGCGTGGGGAACATTGCGCGCCCTGAAAAATTTCGGTTGCGCGTTTACCTTCAGTGCTAAATGTGCTTCATAGTGTTTAGCGCAACCTAAGCCCGGTGCAAAAATGTCTGCAAATTCGTCACACAGCCGAGAAACACTGTCTGGAGGCACAGTCTGATGCACAGATAGGACCTGATTTACAATAGACATGTTAAACAACTTAAATAAATCTAGACCAAATAAGTTCACTGCAGAAGAAGAACGAAGAACGTAAAATGACACAAGTTTTGTTTGTCCCTTGAATGTTGCAAGAAGGCTGCACTGTCCTAACACAGGAATTTTCTGTCCGGAATATGTAGTTAGCTTAACATTTGCGGCACGCAACGGAGGTGCGCCCAGTTGTTTGTATGTGTCGTGATTGAGCAATGAAACTGCAGCTCCGGTATCGAGCTGGAATGGTATCACTTTGCCTTCAAAGTCTAAGTCCACAAAAAGTTTATTGTCCTGCTGACGACAAGAGCGACTGTTTTGTGCAATTGGAACAGACACCGGTACAGAATCACTTGCTAATTGACGTGATTTCCGGCGACGTCGACGCACAGTTTTTGTGGGACGGTCACAGTCACTGTTAGAGAAATTGTCACTGGACGAAGTGGAATTAACGACATGAATGTCCATAGGCGAAGGTCCACGAGCCTGAGTGTCCTTGGTTCGATTCCGGCGCGAAGCAAAGGGCCTGGAATGATTGTGATTGTCTGATCTGAGCTTTTTCTGGCAAACACTTTGAACATGTCCTTTCTTATTGCAGAAAAAGCAAATAGCTTGGCGTGAGGGGCAATGTTCACGCGAATGTCGAGTAGCACACCGCGGGCATGATTTCACTGCATTTGTGTGCCGGCGCGGCACACCTGGCTTAGCACGCGGCGGTCGCTGTGTCGCCGTGCGCGAGGCCCGGTGACCGGGCCACGCAGCGCGTCCAGCGGGCCGGTTAATGTTACACACGGCTGGCGAAGTTTCAAAAGATTCCTGAGCACAGTCCAGTGTGTCCTGTCTATCCAATATGTCTATCACTTGTTGAAGGGAGGGATTAACTAGTTTCAAAATTTGCTCCCGTATGCGAACATCAGAAACGTTCTGTGCAATTGCATCACGCACCATTGTATCTGAATAAGAAAGACCACAGTCACATTCAAAGGCACAGTCCCTAGTAAGTCCTTGCAATGTTGCTACCCACTCCCTATTAGTTTGACCGGCCGTACGTTTTGTACGAAAAAACGTATACCGTTTTGCAACCACATTAACTGTTTCTTTGAAATAGGCATCTAATGCAGACAAAATTTCCTCGTATGACAAAGTTGCTACGTCGCGGCGGGGAAACAATTTCACTATCACACGGTATGTGGACACACCGACACAAGAAAGCAAAAACGGCTGCCGCTCATTACTTTGAATTCTGTAGGCAGCCATGTGAAAGGCGAACTGACGAGACCACTCTTGCCAGGTCTCATCGGCTGCCACGTATGGTCGAAAGGGAGGTGCAACAGCAGGTTGTGGCTGCGGTAGCGGTGAAGCGGCTGCGGCCGCATCGGTGTGCAGCGCACGTTGACCCTGGACGAGCTGTCCAAGGGCATCCAGTAACGCCTGCGTCTGCTGATTCTGCAAGCGATAAAATTCGGACAGTACATCTGGAGATTGTGGCGAAGCCATGACACAATTAAATGTAAGCAATCAGAACACTTGAAATCGGCCAATGGTGCAAATGAATTAATACAAACTCTTTATCTCGTCGCCAATAATTGTAGTGTCGGTAGCTGGACCGACACCGTGATGTTGATTGCTGAAAAGGAATGCTAAACTAACGCTGTGGCCGATAGTGCACGAACGGCAATAAGCATACGGGCGTGAAGTCTGGAACATAAAAACTTATGAATGAATAAGAAGAAAAGTATGTAGATGCTTTTTACTTAACTTTTAATAATTCCTTGGAATACATCTCTCTTGAATACTCGTAAGCTATAGGCACTGATACAAATGGCTCCTTGCTAGTTCGTAGCCATTAACTTAGCTGATGGCTATTCTGTCTCTCGGCTAATGAGAGAGAAAGGCTTCGTACAACTGGGCGATAGCTAGGTTCGCGTACAACTGGGCGGTAGCTTGGTTCTCGTACAACTGGGGTCGAGTCCACTCTCGTATCACGAGACCTGCCTTGGTGGTGGCGCTAGGTCTGCGATCACAGTGGCGACACGCGGGTCCGACATGTACTACATGGACCGCGGCCGATTTAAACTACCACCTAGCAAGTGTGGTGTCTGGCGGTGACACCACATTAACTTTTCAAGAAGCACACCTTTTTTCAACAATAACACAAGGTTTTTTATGTTTCTGATTGTAAGAACCCTATTTAGAAGATGGGAAACCAACGTCATTATTTGGGCAGAAAATTCCTAACATCATACTTCTGGGGACAGTCTATGGAACGAAGATAATTAACAATAGTCTCGTTATAGGAAGTCGCGAAAATAACAAATATACTATTAGATCATGTCACTACGGATTTTAGATATCGAATAATGCTCAGCCAAACCTGTCGTTGACTATTCCATATAGATCGCATGGGAATGCAAAAATCAAGAGGTCAACTCAAGTGCATACCACGATATGGTAAATCAAATGAGAGTCCACATTCGGTCCAAAATTGGCATAGTAAAGGATGATGTACACTTCATCATATAATATGTGAATATATCACTTTATGAATACTCGTACTTCCATTAGGTTACTGACGATTTCACAGTATGCATGAATAACTAATTAACTTCTGATAATACGTATTATGTTGTATCATGTAGATTTCAATTAAGACTGATTCTCTATTTTAATATGTACTTATTGGTCTGTTATAATCTTCACTATATAGACCTGAGGATGACATAATGTATTGTCGAAACTGGTAGTCTAAAAATAAAACCTAAATAACTGCTATTGGTATTGCATTATTGAAAAGAATATAGTTATTGAAACTTCCTGGCAGATTAAAACTATGTGCCGGACCGAGACTCGAACTCGGGGCCTTCGCCTTTCGCGGGAAAGTGCTCCACCACATGCCAGGAAGTTTCATGTCAACACACACTCCGCTGCAGAGTGAAAATCTCATTATGGAATGTAGTTATTTTTCATATTTTTGCAGTATGAATGTATCAATGTCTGATGCCTTTTCTCTCCGATAGACTGTGGCAAATGTTTCATTGATCACTAGGATGCACAGTACTTATTTTGTTGTAGTGTTGTAGATAGTTGCACTGATAGTCTTTATTGGCATGAAATGAGAAGTTTGAAAAATTTTGTCCTGCCTTACTGTATGTACGTAGTATGCCGTAATTCCGCCATACAATGTTTCAGATGCCGGGAGAGAGACGGAGCCTGTGTAAGGAGTTGAGAGAATTGATAACACTGGTTACAATTTTTACAATTTTCTAAGAAGATATGTATTTCGGTTTTAGAAGGAGACGTCACATTTTAAGAGCAGCTTTTACTTGTGCTTTAGATAATTTGTGTGTTTGTTTCGGCATACTTGGAAAACAAATTTGGTGCTTGAATTCAGTGTGATGGACAAAGAACGATA
This sequence comes from Schistocerca piceifrons, assembly GCF_021461385.2. Classification (NCBI taxonomy): domain Eukaryota; kingdom Metazoa; phylum Arthropoda; class Insecta; order Orthoptera; family Acrididae; genus Schistocerca; species Schistocerca piceifrons. Next base: position 755,603,985 of record NC_060138.1, read on the forward strand.
ATCATCATTTGGATTTGCTGTTTTTGCATTTGCTGTGTTTGCAGTTAAAATTGTTGAATATAAGGCCTTCCTGTTATATAGATCACACTGTTTTTCCATATGATCTAAACATATTTCAGCACCTCTGTGCCGTCATCAGTAGGTCTTCTTTATTTAAGTCTGTTCATTGTGAACATATTTCAAGTGGTAAATAATCAACGAAAATTAGGCCTAAAGACAGTATATGTTTGTTATCGTCATTACCTTATTTTTGCATTCTACGGTTATTCAGGACCAGTTGTACATTATCATGTACTGGTAACTTGTCATCCAAAACCAAATGCTGCCAACCTGAATGCAGTTGGTGAGTTAACACATCACTTTATGTTTCAATGTAATTTTGTTGTAGCACCGTGTTACGCGCATATAATTGCTAGTACTTACGTTTCGCTTTGGCAGATTCTTTTTCTTCTGCTATCTCGTGAGTTATTGAGAACCTCACAGAAATACTACACATATTTTGCAGAATTTGGTTTGTAACAAACACTTTCCACTTTGCTAAAAAACAGCGTAAACGTTGTTATTTGTTATTGTGTATCCTGTTCCAGTCGGCGTTCATTTGTTCTGAAGTGAGTTTTGCGCCGAATTTGAATTTTGTTTTCTTACTGTATCTCTGTATCTCTCTCTCTTTCTCCTTGTGTGTATGCGTTTGTCAGTGCGCTTTCCAGCAGTTTGTGCTCTCCATGTTTCACTTCTGCAGACAATACTTTTAGGATATTAACCAGTGATCTTGTGTTTGTTAATGTTTATCATAATCGTCGAATACCATTTACTTCATATGTATAGTGAAGATAGCTCATGGGAACAGCATAGTGAAGTAAGATTGCATCATAATCTTGCATGTTTCGAGACTTCTTTTGAAATCTATGTTATATGTTGTAATCTATTTACTTTGAATGTAGTTTACGGAAATTTCGATTGGACTCACCTATGTATTTTCCCACACGCTATCACTTAACGATGACAGTTGAACGGAACAATAACAGGAAACGATGACGCATCTTGATTCCTTAAACTGATTGAAACCTGGTAGTCAAGGGAAGGCAGGATTCGGTTACGATTGTGGACGGGGTAATCAGTTACTATTGGTTGCCTTTTACAATTACACACAATCTATTTTAAACCAGTAATTCCAGACACAACAATAAATCAAAAATACCACACGTTATTAATGAAGGAATACCAACTACTGTGTAAATAATAGTGTTTTCAGTGAGTTACAATTTAGAAAATCACCATTACAGCAGATAATGTTTTAAAAGCAAGCCATTGTGATCTGGGCAGAAGGCCATACACGCAAGGAATGGCAATTAATTAAAATTGTTTAAAACTCGCTGCAACTTACAAATTACATGTATTGAAATATTAAAGGCGAGTCGCCACGAACACAGCAGAAGGCATCAGACGGCAGGAATGGCAGTAAATAAGATTTTAAGGCTTACTGCATAAATACAAATACCAAATTATAATTTTAAGGCAAGCGAATAGATTCACGGGTGAAGGCCTTACATTCCAAGAATGGCAATAAATTAAGAATTGTTTAAGAACTCGCAGCAATTTACAACTTACAGTTACTGACGTATTAAAGGTAAGTCACCACTAACACAACAGAATGCATGAGACGCCAGGAGTGGCAGCAAATAAGGTTTTAAGGCTTACTTTTAAAATACAAATACCAATTAGAATTTAAGGCACTTGACCACAATCACGGCTGAAGGCCTTACACGCCAGGAAGGGCAATAATATAAAAATTTTAGAAAGCTGTTGTAAAACAGCAAATATAATAGCAAAGGTTAATTAAAAAAAAGCAACTGATCACCAAACGGGTGAAAGAAGATGATGGTAAACTTTGTAACACAACCCTTAACGACCACTGAACAATACACTGCTAGATTTATTCCAGAAGGCGACAAGAACTATTAACTAGACATATATAACCTTTAATGTAGGCATTACAAGGTATTGTAATAAATAACACAATAATAAAACAGAAGGACCAGTACATAAGTTCCTTAAAGGATAGACTGCTACGGTCGCAGGTTCGAATCCTGCCTCGGGCATGGATGTGTGTGATGTCCTTAGGTTAGTTAGGTTTAAGTAGTTCTAAGTTCTAGGGGACTGATGACCACAGTAGTTAAGTCCCATAGTGCTCAGAGCCATTTGAGCCTTAAGGGATACTGAGGCAGATTATACCCGCAGAAGGCGAAGACTGAAAGAGCGTTACACTGAACTACTGGCCATCAGACGTCCTTTTAGAACACACATGTCTTACAAGAACTAAGGGGCCACAGACGGCGCTCCAGGAATCGACCTCTGAAAAGGTCTAGCAACAAGCACTTTCGCGAGAGATGAGATATGCAGCCAAGAGTTGCATTCACTTCACAAGATGGTAACTCAGACCAGTGGCAGTCTAACGAATGACTAATGATAATCTTGCTGAAGCTACCTGACGTCCGAAAAACCAAACGCAACGATGGAACAATACGTCAAAGTCCGAACTGGCGGTTTGCACTACGTCCTCAGAATACTGTGTTTCGAGCGCCCGGAACGAGAAAGGGGTCACTACCATCATAGTAGAAAAATCGGCCTACAATCAAGAAAGCTGTTAAAAACTACACGCCTTACCGGACAGCATCGTCAAGTCGAGGAAATGTACACCGCCGTTACATACGCTAACCCCCAGGGCAGGTAACTGGGGAGTTAGCGGCCACCAAGCAAGACAAATTACCGCTTATTTAACTTAACAAATTGTAACAAGTTGAACGCAGTAAATAGTAATAAGAAGTCGAGAAAAGCTAATCAGATCCGCCTTCGCCAAGCTCTCCTCTCGCTGCTCTTCGCCTAGGTGACTCTACGCAAGTCACTGGAGAATCGCTAGATATCACAATGGTGGAGGTTTCCTTGCTTGGATTGAAATGCACGCATCTTAAAGCTTGCTGCATCCGGTTTACGACGAGGTGGTGCACCCTCGTGACCACAGCCCTTCTATCCGGCAGTCCATGCGTGCCGCCAGCGGTCCCACCGTGTTCTGGCACTGTGCGGACCTGACTCCTCCGGAGTCCCCAACCGAACACGCACACTCACACGACCCGGAAAAACAATGACGTCGCCCCAAAGATAGGGCCACAGTTACTACATACCGAAACCGCCGCTGCCGCCACTAGCGAACAGGACACGCTTGCGAAACCGAGTGGCGCCAGTCAACACGAGAAGAAGACAAATAACTGCAACCATGCCAACTAAACCATATCGTCTGACTTTCATGAGGGTGCGGAAACCTACAGACAGCAACAATGCGAGCCGCAGCACGGCTCACTGATGACAGACCAACTGGCGTATTGGTGAGCTCCCGAGTAAGCTCTCATCTGTTGGTAAGAGGTCCAATATCAATAAATCCATAACTCAATTTAAAAAGTAAATAAACGAAAATGCTTCAAGCTCCTTATCACCGAGCACATATCAGAATAAAGAGATTACTACTATGTGAGGGACCTTTCGTGAGCCGCCATACTGGACGAATTGGTTAGAGATTTTGGGCTGGTCGTTGCGGGCTTTAAAAAAAAATGTGGTGGCCCTCAACTACGTACCCTCAGACTCAGAGTTGATATATTAAAAGTTTTGGCTGGTTTCGTTGTTTATGGGCTGGGAGGCTGGGATACGTAATTGCCGCATTAGAAGCCAAATACAGCTGAGTCTACAGTATAAAATATGAATACACAAATGAATCGAATGGTCGAAGGTTCCTATCACTTGGCAATTCCGAATTTTGAATGTAACATAGAAATTTATAAACGAAAGATTGTAATTAAATAAAATCTGCAGGTACTATTTTTAATGACTTTAAATGATGAACACGGTAGCAGAAGTACCTTTAAAATGCCGTTTATTACTGCAAAACAGTTATTGGTCTCGATGGTTCAGCTATTAAATAAAATATAAATTGAATAACAGGGAAACAGTAGATTCTTACTTCACGTAATTAGTTATGAACTACAACACAGCTCGCGAGATATTCACTTCGAAATGCATACTACGTCTTCACTGCAGATGCCACAGAAATCTCCCGGGACCACGTGCAAACTGCTCATCACTCTCCAAGTATTTCCTGAGACCGTCCGTCGCGCCATCCGGTCCAGTACCGCCCACCCCTCTCGTGTCCTCTGCCACCTGATGCTCCTCCTCCACCTCCATACTGTCTCTCCATTGATTTCGGTTGTCGTCTACCGTAGTAACGAGCATTGTAATTGATTTAGAGCGCTCCCGCCATGACTCCTAGCCAACGCACACTCATAAACATATTGAAACACATACAAAATACTGGATTTACATTTAAATAACTTGAAATTGAGCAAGCAGTAAAGGAAACAAAAGAAAAATTCAGAGTAGGTATTAAAATCCATGGAGAAGAAATAAAAACTTTGAGGTTCGCCGATGACGTTGTAATTCTGTCAGAGACAGCAAAGGACTTGGAAGAGCAGTTGAATGGAATGGACAGTGTCTTGAAAGGAAGGTATAAGATGAACATCAACAAAAGCAAAACGAGGATAATGGAATGTAGTCGAATTAAGTCTGGTGATGCTGAGGGAATAAGATTAGGAAATGAGACACTTAAAGTAGTAACGGAGTTTTGCTATTTGTGGAGCAAAATAACTGATGATGGTCGAAGTAGAGAGGATATAAAATGTAGACTGGCAATGGCAAGGAAAGCGTTTCTGAAGAAGAGAAATTTGTTAACATCGAGTATAGATTTAAGTGTCAGGAAGCCATTTCTGAAAGTATTTGTATGGAGTGTAGCCATGTATGGAAGTGAAACATGAACGATAAATAGTTTGGACAAGAAGAGAATAGAAGCTTTCGAAATGTGGTGCTACAGAAGAATGCTGAAGATTAGATGGGTAGATCACATAACTAATGAGGAAGTATTGAATAGGATTGGGGAGAAGAGAAGTTTGTGGCACAACTTGACCAGAAGAAGGGATCGGTTGGTAGGACATGTTCTGAGGCATCAAGGGATCACCAGTTTAGTATTGGAGGGCAGCGTGGAGGGTAAAAATCGTAGAGGGAGACCAAGAGATAATACACTAAGCAGATTCAGAAGGATGTAGGTTGCAGTAGGTACTGGGAGATGAAGAAGCTTGCACAGGATAGAGCAGCATGGAGAGCTGCATCAAACCAGTCTCAGGACTGAAGACCACAACAACAACAACTTGAAATTAAATAAATATTCCTACGGCTGGACCATAAACGCGTTACAACACATATTATTAAATACATAAATAAATCAAATAAACATATATCAAAGGAACATAAACAAAAGTAGGCCAGTAGCCTAATGTCTCTGTGCTTTGTAAAACACAGTAAATATTTGACCAAATTCTTCATGGATAGTATATATCGGATATAAATAAAGACATAGATGAATAAATATATAAGAATGCTGCTACCGTTTTTTCGTGTAAGTGTGTGGCCTGACGCGATCAATGGTAATCAGCCACTTTGACCTCCAATAACTCATGTACTATTCAAGTTACATGCCTTTAATTCATACCAATATAGGTTTACACTAATAGCTTTCTAAAGATACATCGATCGACAAAATCGGATGAACCGTTTCGGTTTGGGAAATTCGTTGCTGGGTGTTACTTGTGTATTTTGCAGTCAGATACTAAACTTTAAACTAATAAAGACATTGAAAATCTGATTACACCATCAGAATCGTCGTGCAAATAAAGGTAAGGTACATGTTTCTTTTTAAGGTAACATGATTCCTCTGGCTATTATTAATTTCTACATGAACCGTGAAATGTCTGCTATCTTTGGCACACCCGGCATACAAACCTCCTTCATCGACACAAAGCACAGTCCTCGTCGCAGCATGAACATGGAAGTCCTAGCCACGCAGTCAGCCTGGACCATGTGCTGGGACTAAACGCTGTTGCTCCGGCTAACTTTCGGCACCACGCGGTTGCTGACGGTCCCTGGCTTGCCGAGCGGTCTGTGCGGCCACGCCAACTCCGAACAGAATATTTTCAGGGCGCCACAACTCGCCCCTTACCTCATATCCCTGAGACGAGAGCATTCTACTTAGTATCGCTGTGGCAGACAGTTTTCATTTTTCAGGAAATAACTTCCAGTGTCTACAGCTTGTATGCAAGAGCAAAGTGAAAATAACTCGGGCTGTCTTTTTTTAACCGAGACAAGTACTTATTTTTAGTATTCCGTGCCTAAGTCGGTAAAAACTGATCCCTTGTCTTCCGTCGTCTGTCTGTCCTTCTGTCTGTCCGATTGTTAAAAGCCATTTTTCTGAGGAACGGGAAAAACATATCAAGATGAAATTCATTTCACTGACTGAGGTCTATGGTCCCTTGACAGTTTGAAAACTTGAAGTTTCGAAGAAAGATACAGCTATTTACGTCACATATTTTAATACCCGCAAACTCACTCATGAAAAGCTATAGGGTACTTCCTGTCGGCCTAGAATCATGAAATTTGGCAAAAAGGATGCTTTCACAGTCCAACAAAAGAAAAAATTCAAAAAAATCGTAAATTTGTGATAATAGTACACGAAAAATTTTTTGTCATTTCTTATCTGATTCGGGAGGACGACGGTGGTTCAATCCCGCGTCCGGCCATCCACATTTAGGTTTTCCGTGATTTCCCTAAATCGCTCCAGGCAAATGCCGGGATGGTTCCTTTGAAGGGGTGCGGCCGACTTCCTTCCCCGTCCTTCCCTAATCCGATGAGACTGATGACCTCGCTGTTTGGTCTCTTCCCTCCAAACAATCCAATTCAATCTTATCTGATTCTCTGTTAAGACGCCTGTTCTCAGGAATGGGGAGACGTATCAAGTTGAAATTTATGTCGCATGCTAAGGTCTTCAGGATCTTGGCTGTGTAATAAGTGTTAGCTTCTAAGTCAATGAAACCAAAAGCTACGGCCATTTAGGTTATATATTTTGACGCTCGCTAACTCACTCATCGAAACTTATAGGGTACTTCTCGTTGATGTACTATGATGAAATTTGGCGAAGAAGATAGAATTTGGCTAAGAAGTAACTTTTACAGTACAGGTAAACGAAAATCCGAAAATAAGTAATCTGTAATTATATCACCCAAAAATAATATTTCTTTTGTCGTCTGTTAGCCGACGTCAAATTCGAAATTAAAACAATCAGTAGTTCTCCATTCAGGCTGACTGGGTCACAATGATAAGAGTCAAACATCAGGTAAGGAATGACTTTATTGCTCATATGACGTGTTTCGGAATTTATCCCCCATCAGATATGGAGGAGCGATTACTGCACGCAGATATGGCGTTTCAGATTGTACGTGAAACGAACTATCCGAGACTAGTTCATAAAGTCATTCCTTGCCTGATCTTTGACTTCTACTATTGGGACCTAGTCAACCTCAATGGCTAACTACTGATTATTTTAATAATGGTCGCCTGCCTCCTTCGTAACTTTATGGCATATGTATATCCTTTAAATTAGAACATTCTTGGAAGTGTTGGAATCCCTGGGACCGATATCGTGCTAGTATCAATGTCGCTAATAGGCAAAAATATTCGAGATTCTCGATTCCTACAGTTGATGAGCTCTCTATATACATATTTAAGTTTGTACGGAACCGTCACTACTCGAGTCCTACCCGCGTCTGGATAGTTTTTCAACGCAGTGGAGGTCGATCAACGTTTGCCCGTCTCTGAAGTGCGAGTCTTGCTGGCGGTGAAAACTTTTTCACACTTCATAGCTGCAAAGTACTGAATATGTCCGAAGAGATAAAACCTAGAGTGTACTAAATTTGACAAAATGGCCAATTATCCAACATTTCACACATTAGAGCTGTCAGTTTTCTAGTTTCAAGTAATCTTTGAGGGCGAGAAGGAAGGGTTCTTCTTTTCTCATTTTAATTCACGATTCTTGTCACGCCCTTTTTTAATCTAATTGGTATCATTTACTGTCTCATCCTCTGTAAGACAGACGCGAGAATATCTTTTGTAACGCAGGAAACAGTTACACGCTTATTGGCACATGACGTTGACCTTACTTGTTCAAGAGCTACTTGTTTCAATACAGTGTTTCAATTGTTTCTTTTCTGGCTTGAAGTGGTGCACCAACGTCTGGTCTACAATGCGAAATCGGCGCACGCATTTGTTTGGGTAACGTTTAAAGCGTTGCTGGGAAATAGGTTCCCGATTTAGCATCTTCACTGCAGACAACAAATGTGGTCTCATCTTGCAATACCGTACGCTCGCTTCGATTTAACTCTTCTTCTGAACTTCTATGCAATGTTCCCTGCTGTGTTACTACAGCGTTAGGTGTTAGACGCAGTGCGAAACGCCTTGCATCAAATACAGCTCCAATGTGACTGCGGTCCTTCACCTGGACGTCCTCGAAGTAGGTTGAACATTCTGCATTCCTCGCAGCATGTAACACTAATATCGATTAGGAGTAGGTTTATTTTACGTGACTGCGTATCTGCTATTTATGAAGTGTGCAGTCTGTGTTGTTTGAACTCCTTGATGTATGGCAAGAAAATTAGAGTTTTGAAATTTATATATGAAAAAAGCAAGAGAACATACTGAAATTTTAAATTATTGTAATATGAATATGTTTATGAAAGAAGTATGTTTGTTAAAAGCTGGTTCATGCTTAGGGCACTTGTATTTGTAACACGTAAACGCTGTAGGGAAGTCGCTACGCAACAAAAGTGGCATGGCGTGATGTAAAAGGTGGGTTTGGCGGTTTAACTGAGCGGCTGCCTTGTATGAACGGCACGCAGTGTGTGGCTAGCCTTATCACGGTACACCTCGACGGTGCTAAGAGAGGCAACTGGAAGCTGCATTATAAGGGATTTGCTCGGATTTGGTATTCACAGAATAATGGAATGGTTCTAATACGTTGAAAATCCGACGCCAAGAGGAGATTTTATAGAGCTTTCACACATCAAGAGCCGTAAGTACAGTTAGCCGCCATTTCACCTGCCACTAATCTTCGCCACTGCTTTACAGACTTCATACATTCAGTTACGTATTGTACATTGGCGTGGACCAGTTAATTTGTGTGTTGTTTCAATAATAATCACATGAAACGTCAATTCGTGTTCGAAACCATAACTACGCAGGGTCCTCACCTAAGTGCTACTGAAACGGAGTATCCCGATTTAAATTAACAATTCTGGCATTCATGTGTTCAAAAGTGATTTTTTGTCTAAAATAAAAGGAGTAGCAAAAGTTAAAGTAAGAGTAAAACTTGCATGCTTTGTTTATGGACTACTCCAAGTGAAATTGTTAAAGTAGGAAGTTTAAGTACAAAAATTAAAAGATCAATCAATAGGAAAGTGAAAACCTGAATTATTTAAAAGCTAAAACCATAGAAGCGAAGTTGGATGGGCTTTTGATAAATTATGTTTAGTTTACTATAAAATATAATTTGGTAGGATTAGAGTACAAGATTGTGTAAATATTATTGCCAAGGATACCTATTCCATAGGTGATTAAACTACAAGTACATATAAATCTTTAATAAACTGATTTGCGGTACTTTTACTAGAAGTGAAGTTACATACATTTTCAAACATGATGTAGTTTGGTACCCATCATGAATGGCTTCCTTTTGAAGTTAATGAAGCCCTGTGTTGCATTTTATTACCCTGCAAAGTAATTTAAGTGAATGATTAGCTTTTAGAGATAGTTTTTTACTTTTGCAATAATCAAAGAACATTGGCTAGTGAAAATATACCAGTTTATGGGCCCCCATCATATTGTCCGCCTCTGAAGAAAAAAATGAGCTATTACAGTTACTAAGGAAAACTGCTGCATGCGGAGGAGCTTAAACAGTGTATTTAAGATGTTATTCATCTTTATTCGTGTTATTCATGTCACTCACGATAGAAGCCCCTCATGTCCAAAATTAGTTCTGCAATTCATGCAATGATGTTTCAGTGTTTTGATTAAGTAATGCTACTGATTGTCATTAGTATGAGCTCGGTGCAGTTTTGCGCCGTATAATTTACTAGTGTGTTTGTGTTATTGCTAACTGCTGCTACACACAATACAGAGTGCAATCAGTTTGTATCCTGTTTGCTATTCAAAGGGAAATCTCAACAAAAGTAACTTTAATAACTAATATCCAATTGTCTCAAATATATATTTCCAAATTAATGCGTCTAATTAGGCTGGCGACCGTTCATTTTTTTCATTCATTTACAATTTTACCACTTCTGTTAACTCCCAAGATTATGGCCCGTTTAGTTTTACTGTCAACTTCACAAAATTCAAAATTATCGCACGATACCCTTTTGCATTAGACACACACACGGTCGAACTTTAAAATCCTCTCAGAGGGTAACATTAGCATGTTTCACAGCTCGTTAGTGTTATATGCAGTTTCTTAACTATTGAAGTGAAGCATCACGTTCTTTGGATGAATAGCCGACCGCATTAAAATATACAACCATCCAAAGATTTTTTTACTAAAACCTTTACTTGCAAAGATCGCGAGTTTACAGATAGTTCTCTCCACAGCGTCTATGGCAGGAAATTGCAATGAACGTTATTGTGGTGTGGTATTCCAAATTATCTCCTTGAACGGAACACACGCAACTGAGATAGAAAGAAACGTGTTGTTGTAGTTGTTGTGGTCTTCAGTCCTGAGACTGGTTTGATGCAGCTCTCCATGCTGCTCTATCCTGTGCAAGCTTCTTCATCTCCCAGTACTTACTGCAACCTACATCCTTCTGAATCTGCTTAGTGTATTCATCTCTTGGTCTCCCTCTGCGATTTTTACCCTCCACGCTGCCCTCCAATGCTAAATTTGTGATCCCTTGATGCCTCAGAACATCTCCTACCAACTGGTCCCTTCTTCTTGTCAAGTTGTGCCACAAACTCCTCTTCTCCCCAATTCTATTCAATACCTCCTCATTAGTTACGTGATCTACCCATTTTCAGCATTCTTCTGTAGCACCACATTTCGAAAGCTTCTATTCTCTTCTTGTCTATACTATTTATCGTCCACGTTTCACTTCCATTCATGGCTACACTCCATACAAATACTTTCAGAAACGACTTCCTGACACTTAAATCTATACTCGATGTTAACAAATTTCTCTTCTTCAGAAACGCTTTCCTTGCCATTGCCAGTCTACATTTTATATCCTATCTACTTCGACCATCATCAGTTATTTTGCTCCCCAAATAGCAAAACTCCTTTACTACTTTAAGTGTCTCATTTCCTAATCTAATTCCCTCAGCTTCACCCGACTTAATTCGACTACATTCCATTATCCTCGTTTTGCTTTTGTTGATGTTCATCTTATATCCTCCATTCAAGACACTGTCCATTCCGTTCAACTGCTATTCCAACTCCTTTGCTGTCTCTGACAGAATTACAATGTCATCGGCGAACCTCTACGTTTTTGTTTGTTTTCCATGGATTTTAATACCTACTCCGAATTTTTCTTTTGTTTCCTTTACTGCTTGCTCAATACACAAATTGAATAACGTCGGAGAGAGGCTACAACCATATCTCACTCCCTTCCCAACCATTGCTTCCCTTTCATGCCCCTCGACTCTTATAATTGCCATTTGGTTTCTGTACAAATTGTAAATAGCCTTTCGCTCCCTGTATTTTATCCCTGCCACCTTTAGAATTTGAAAGAGAGTATTCCAATCAACATTGTCAAAAGAAACTTATTACGCTGCTAAATTTCATTTATGTCAACATCATTTCTGTATCGGACCAAGAAATTTACTGTTAGACCCCGTATGTAGGTTAATACAATGACAACTGCTGTCTGTGAAGCTTCTACAAACTTCGATGAACTGGCAGTTACCGCTGCATCTTCAGTGACTATCGACGGCTTTCTAGTGAATAAGAATGAAAGGAGAAAATCTCCAGTGCTTCCAAAACACGTCACAATTAACAAAATAAAGAAAGAAAAGGTATGCACCAGAGAGATTAATGTTTTGAGAATAACGCTGGGCCGCAGAACGGCAGCTCCTGAGGCCGCAGCTGCGCCCCACGCCACTCAAAGCAGAAAAAAGACGAGCGCATTGTCCTGCCCTGCGGTCGCGCGTCTGCCGCTCCCTGGGGCCCTCGTTTGCAGGGCAGCAATAACCGGCGGCGTCACCGCCCCGCTCGCAGATTACGCAGACCCATACAGTATTCATTCCCAACTCAGATTAAAAATTTTCAGTGCGCAGGACCACAGACTCTGGGAAGTATATCAGAATTTGAAAAAAAGAAAGCGACTAAAGTTGAGGAAACAACGGAGGAAATGCAGCGACAGAGGAGGGCCGTACACGAGATGAGTTCTGGCAACCTATTGTTGCGGCTTTTTTCATCAGCGACGCGGGTAGCGGACACAGAGGGGCCCCTCCCACCCAGCAGTCCTCCAGGGGGATGCGCTTCCGGAGCAGCTACATCAGCTGCTGTCGTTGCGAACAATGGCAACGCGGGTGTGTAACGACGACGCAATCCATTACACTGTTTACTGAAGAGATCTGCAGAATTTCAGCAGCAAATGCTCCTATGTAACGTAATACTGGAAAGTTTGATTCAAATATAGGTATCCGGAAAGTCCGCGCGTAAATAAGGCAACCATAATAGTTTTCATTGATGTTGGAGGCAGTATTCATATCTAGATGAGAAAATATTGGCAAAATGCTGAACAGTGTAAGCATATGAAATGATCTGAACAATGACCAGGTAAAGTTTGAATTGACATCCGAAATCTAAGGTTCTGTAACGAGCTACAATTCTTTATCCTGTAATCAAAGATAACTTCTGTTTGTGTCTGCTCTTACTTCATTTAGTCACGGTCTTGTCGATTTCTCCGTGTTTGGTTTCAGTTATTTCGGAAAAGACCACACATTAGATCTGCTTATTTATAAAACTCTACTGGAGCACATCCAACAAATATTAACGTTTTGCTTAGAAATACTGATTGTAGGACAATATCGGGATCATAGGTTGATAAATCAACATCATTAGTAAATTTATCGTAGAGAAAGATTTTACTCAAGTCGATGGATCACACTGTAGAGCTTAAGTGATGGTGATTACAGTTATTAAAAATTGTATAATGGAGCATGAGTGCGCCATTTGCAATTTAACAATAAGTAAAGGCATTAAGGTAATTTTCGAAATCGTCCTGCACAGGACAAACTTCTGACTTGAAATCAATAATTCGCCACATACTGTTGACCAGTAAATCAGTAATAGTATATATGTAATGGTAATATGTATAATAGTATATATGTAATGGTGATTGCAGTTATTAAAAATTACGCAATTGAACATGGTTGTGTCTTTTTCAGTTTAATACTAAGTAAAATGATTTTACAAATCGAAGACCCTGTACAGGACATATTTTCGAATTGACATCAGCAGTTCACCACATATGTTCACCAGTAAATCAATAACAGTATTATTTGTTAATTTCAAGAAAGAATCTGATTTTGTAGACGGGAAAACTATAGATGAAGTAACTAGAAAATGTTCTGTTAATGTAAAACTAACATACATAATTCGTGAAACTCTAACACATATGATATCTAAAGTGAAATTTATGGGAGAAATTTTTCACCCATTTGTAACACCAACTGATGTTATACAATGGGACTGCTTAACACCTTTACTGTTTAGCAGGGTCTTTAGAAAAATTGTATGGATCTGGAATTTATAGCTAATGAATAACAAATAGAACGAATAATTTTGGGAGGGAAATCAAATTTGAATTAGTACTTCAGGTAAAACAAAGAAAGAGTATAGCAAATTTAAATAATGCGCCAAACTAAATAAAACCACAGATACGTAAAACATGCGAATTAGTAAATATAAATAACATTGAGAATCCACGCAGCAGAATGAACTAGATATATTGGTAATAGAGTTATAGGTTACTAAAATGTAAATAGCACATGGTTTAACCAAAAATTTCTAAAACTAGAGATGAATCTCCAGAAATACAAAACTTAAACTGAAAAACCGAGAACATGGAAGGATCATCGGTGGCCTCCATGTTTAGGACACGAGGTGATATTACAATTAAGTATTCTGTATTCTAAGGCCCACCTGACAAACTGACGCACTCCATTTAATTTTATTCTATTTTTTATTTTTGAGCCTTTGGATCAGACTCGGACCACCAAGAATTCCCCCCCCCCCCCTCCCCCCTGCTCCCCTTCCCCTCGTACCAAAGTAGCACTTACTCCCCAATGCACAATTATTTGTTGAATATATTCCCTGCAGTTCTACTCTCTACAACTGCCTTTAATACCATGGGAAATTTTTCCTGGTGTCTTAAAATATATCCTATCATCTTGTCCCTCTTTTATGTCACGGTTTTGCATGTAGTTCTTTCTTCACCAATTCTGCAGAAAACCTCCTGATTCCTTGTCTTATCACCCAACCTAATCACTGGCTGACAGGAAATATTGCTACAGACAATAGGATTGCGTCTACATCATTGTCATGTGATGAAGGTCAAAGACAAGATCAAGTTCAGTATCACCCCTCCTGTTCCCCTACACTTCTCGCCCTGTCCTCTCCTCTCCATACCCCTCTCGCTCAGCCAGTCCGAGATGACAGTCTTATTTTCTTTAGTGTCACAAGTCTTCTGACTGCTGCGGCTTCTGTGCCAATCTTTTCATTTCAGAGTAGCGTTTGCAACCTACGTCCTCAATTATGTGCTTCATGTACTCCAATCTCTGCCTTACTCTACAGCTTTTGGACTCTACTGCTCGCTCTAGAACCATGGAAGTCATTCCCTGATGTCTTGACAGATGTCCTATCATCTTGTCCTTTCTACTTTTCCGTGTTTTCCGCATATTTCTTTCATCTCCGATTCTGTGCAGAACCTCCTCATTCCTTACCTTATCAGTCCACCTAACTTTCAACGTTCGTCTGTGCATAACATCTCAAAGGTTTCGAGTCTTTCCTATTCCGGTTTTCCCACAGTCCATGTTACACTACCACACAAGGCCTCAAACGTACATTCTCAGAAATTTTTTCCCAAATTAAGGTCTATATTTCATACTAGTGGACTTCTCTTGGCCAGGGATGCCCTTTTCGCCAATGCTAGTTTGCTATTGATGTCCTCCTTGCTCCTTCGGTAATTGGTTATTTTGATGCCTAGGAAGTAGAATTCCTTAACTTCATTTACTTAGTGATCATCAATCCTGATGTTAAGTTTCTTGCTGTTCTCATTTCTGAAACTTCTCATTACTTTCGTCTCTCTTCGTTTTACTCTCAATCCATTTTCTGTACTCATTAGATTCTTCATTGTGTTCAGCAGATCACGTAATTATTCTTCACTTTCACTCAGCAACGTCATCAGATAATCGTATCATTGATATCCTTTCACACTGAATTTTAATCCCACTCCTGAAACTTCCTTTTACTTCCCTCATTGCTTCTTCGATGTACAGATTGTACAGTAGGGGTGAAATGCTAGATCCCTGTCTTACACTCTTTTTAATACGGATACTTCGCTCCTGGTCGTTCACTCTTATTTTTAACTCTTGACTCTTGTACATATTGTGTGTTATCTGTCTCTCCCAATATGGTTCAAATGGCTTGAGCACTATGGGACTTAACTTATGAGGTCTTCAGTCCCCTAGAATTTAGAACTACTTAAACCTAACTAACCTAAGGACATCACAAGCATCCATGTCCCAGGCAGGATTCGAACCTGCGACCGTAGCGGTCGCGCGGTTCCATACTGTAGCGCCTAGAACCGCTCGGCCACCCCGGTCGTCTCGCTCCCAATAGCTTACCCCTATTTCGAACAGCTTGCACCATTTTACATTGTCGAAAGCTTTTTCCAGATCGACAAATCTTATGAACGCGTCTTGATTTTTCTTTAGTTTTGCTTCTATTATCAACCGCGCCGTCAGAATTCCTAAAGCCAAACTGGTCGTCATCTAACACATCCTCAATTTCCTTTTACATTCTTCTGTATGTTACCTTGGATACATGAGCTGTTAAGCTGATTGTACGATAATTCTCGTATTTGTCAGCTCTTGCTGTCTTCGGAATAGTGTGGATGATATTTTCCCGAAAATCAGATGGTATGTGGCCACACTCATACATTCTACACACCAACGCGATTAGAGGTTTCGCTCTGATGCGATGTTATCTGTCCCTTCTGTCTTATTTGATCTTAAATCCTCCAAAGCTCATTTAAATTCTGATTCTAATACTAGATCCCCTATATCTTCTCAATCGACGCCTGTTTCTTCTTCTATCAGACAAATCTTCCCGCTCATAGTGGCCTTCAGTTTACTCTTTCCACCTATCCATCTCTCCTCTCCATTTCACCGTGGAGTTCCCGTTGCACTCTTAATGTTACCACCCCTGCCTTCACAGAAGGTGGTTTTGACTTTCCTATGCGCTAAATCAGTCCTTCCGACAATCATTTCTTTTTCGATTTCTCTACATTTTTCATGCAACCATTCCGTCTTTGGGTTTCCTGCACTTCCTGTTTACTTCATTTCTTAGCGACTTGTATTACTGTATTCCTAAATTTCCCTGAATATTTTTGTACTTCCTTCTTTCATCGATCACATGAAGCATTTCTTCTGTTACCCATTGTTTCTTCGCAGTTACTTCCTTTGTATCTATGTTTTTCTTTCCAATTTCTGTTTTTGCCCTTTTTAGAGATGTCCATTCCTTTTGAACTGTACGACCTACGGAGCTATTCCTTATTGCTGTATCTATAGCCTTAGAGAACTTCAACCGTATCTCGTCATTCCTTAGTACTTTTGTATCCAATTTCTTTGCGTATTCAGTCTCCTTGACTAATTTCGTAAACTTCAGGCTGCTCTTCATCACTACTATATTTTGATCCGAGTTTATATCTGCTCCTAGGTACGCCTTACAAAGTAGTATCTGATTTCGGAATCTCTGTTTGACAACGATATAATCTAACTGAAATCTTCCCGTACCACCTAGCATTCTCCAAGTATACCTCCTTCTCTTGTGATTCTTAAGCAGAGTATTACTAGCTGAAATTTATTACAAAACTCAATTATTCTTTCTTCTCTCTCATTCTTTGTTGCAAGCTCCTATTCTTCTGTAACTGTACTATATTATCCTTTCAATATCCTCACATACGTTCTCTATCTCGTCATATTCAGCTTGCGACGTCGGCATGTGTAGCTGAACTGTGATTGTCGGTGTTGGTTTGCTGTCGATTCTGGTAAGAAAAACCCTATCACTGAACTATTCACAGTAACACACTCTCTGCCCCACCTTCCTGTTCATAACTAATCCTACTTCCGGTATATCATTTTCTGGGGCTGTAGATATTATCCTATACACTTTGCATTTCACTTCACTGACTCCTACTATATGAAATAAAATCGTCATAACTTCTGAACGGTTTGCGTTACGACGTTCAAACTACGCGGTTGGCAGTGGGGCATAATGGGAATTGGTATGCGCTTTGTTGTTTAGTTTGGCGAAAAAGCCCACTTTCATTTGGACGGGTTCCTCAATAAGCAAAATTGGCGCATTTGGGAGACTGAGAATCCTGATTTCGCGATCGAGAAGTTTCTTCACCCTCAGCAAGTGACTGTGTGGCGTGCAATGTCCATTTATGGAATAATCTGTGCGATATTCCTTGATGAACAGTGACTACAGAACAGTAAGTCAAGATTTTGATTGCATCCCCGATATCCAAAGTGACCCTGATTTCAACAAGATGTGGTTCGTGCAAGACAGTGCTCGAACCCATCGAAGCAGGAGAGTGTTGGATGTTCTGGAGGAGCACTATGGGGACAGCATTCTGGCTCCGGATACCCAGAGGCCACTGGCATGGGCTTTGGTTGACCATATTCTCCGGATCTGAACATATGCGACTTCTTTTTGTGGGGCTGTATTAAAGACAAAGTTTACAGCAATAACCCCAAAACCATGGCTGAACTGAAAGCAGCCTTTCAGGAGTGTCCTCGGACTCTCACGCGCTGGCATGACTCGAGAAGATTTGAAAACCAATAAGATTTTAAAACAGAGATTTTATACAGCCATTCAGGAGGTCATAGACACCATCGATGTTCCGATACTTCAGCGGGTTATGCAGAATTTCGCTATTCGTCTGCGCCACATCATCGCACAGTGACGGCAGGCATTTCGAACATGTCATAACCTAAATCCGAATATCTGTAGTGACGCTTACACGTTGAATAAATTGTGTGCACGCTGTAGTTTGTAGCTAATTTGGATTTTTTAAATGTAGTTCAATAATTGTCATTCTTTATATCTAGATTAAGCCGTTACATTTCCCTTTTCAGATTTTCTACCTTTCCTGCCACGTTTAAACTTCGGACATTCCTGAGCGAGCGTATTCCGATTTCCGTCGGTAAGAGCTGATAGTAGGGTTCGAGTGTGGCCAGACCCTACGAAACCATGGACCAAAGTTGTCAACAATGCAGTAAGCGAACTGGTGTGGCTCCGTAATGGTGTCGGCAGTGGATGACTAGGTCCTCTGATCCAACTGAACCGATCATTGACTGTAAATGATTATGTTCGTGTACTTGGAGACCATTTGCAACAAATTACAGATTTCCTGTTCCCAAACAACAGTGGAATTTCTATGGTTGATAATTCACCATGTCACCGCGTCGAAATTGCCCAATCTGGACAATTCGAATGAATCGCATCGAACATTTACGGGACGTAATCAGGAGATCAGTTCGTGGACAAAATCCTGCCCCGGAAACACTTTAGCATTTGTAGACGGCCATAAAGGCAGCGTTGCACAGTATTTCTGCAGGGACGTCCAACGGCTTTTTGAGTCCCTGTCACGTCGAGCTACTGCAATATGCCAGGCAGAAGAGAGTCCGACATGATATTAGGAGGTATCCCATGACTTCTATCACCTCATTCTACACAGAAGAGGAAAATCTTTTTGCCCCGCATTCAGTGTCTGGACCCAGAGACCGAGAATACCACAACAGGAGGGTCATCAAGCGTCACTGTTTTACCAGAAGGCAGTGTTGTGCACCACGACTGCATTTAGTTGGACTAAGGCACTTAGATATTCGCTCAATAAAGGAGAAAAGGAACCTTAATCGACGAAATCAGTTGTACGCCCACACCCACTTTGCTGGACACTACAGGAAAGATCGTGTTAGGATGAGGTACTGCACTTCTAGACTTCACTGCAAGACTCCTGTCCAAATGTTGACGCGATGTACGTCGTTAAGCGTAATGGATGTTTTATTACTTTATTGTTTCAGTAGTTGTGTTACAAAGATATTAATTACTTTGTGTTTTGTAAAGAGTAAGTGGATTTCAGTAGCCTTGGTCTGAACATAAATTTTGTGCAAGGTAATCATTATAACACACATTATTCAGGCCGTTCGGGGTGGCCGAGCGGTTCTAGGCGCTACAGTCTGGAACCGCGTGACCGCTACGGTCGCAGGTTCGAGTCCTGCATCGGGCATGGATGTGTGTGATGTCCATAGGTTAGTTAGGTTTAAGTAGTTCTAAGTTCTATGGGACTGATGACCTCAGCAGTTAAGTCCCATAGTGCTCAGAGCCATTTGAACCATTTGAACACACTATATTTACATCCCTGCAGCTGACACGCCCAACCCCGTTTTTAATATCTTTGTATTGAACAACTGGAATCACGTACAATCTCAATTACTCATCTTCCTTTGTTTCCTACTGTTCCAGTATTGCTTCATCTTCCACCCATGTTTTCCCTTCCTTTCATTTGTCCACGTTGTACCAGATTTCTTTAGCCTTCAAAACCTTCTGCAGTTAGTAAATTATTTGAAAAAAAAAAAGCTTTTCTTTCTTCCAGTTTTCTCCGATTCTTTCATGTCATTTCTTTCTAGTCCTCTTCTTATTTTTGTAATCTATGCTGTTGGTGACATTTTCTCAGAAATCCAAATGTTCGTTTTTTAGCCTGTTCTCTTTCATTAGATAGATGGTTCCAAATAAGATCAATTTTTACTTTGCCGTTACTTCTGATTTTTTCTCTATATTTAATTAGGTATCTCCATTACTCCTCATTTCTTAACCATGGAGTTTGTATCGCACCCATTATACAGGGTGAACATTAATAAAACCGACGACCTGCAGGGACGGATCTATGACAGGAAATGGAGGAGAGGAAGGTCCTATGAACACGTGTCCGGAAATGCATCGTAGATAGCGCTGACGAATGACAGATCTTCTGACCACATGCCGTACGTTCCTCGTGTGCTGCAGGCTGTGTGATTGACGCGACGTACTGTCGTACAGTAAGCAGCAGTATGGGCCGGTATTTATGTCGGGAACAAGCCGAGATGGTGCTCGTCTACGGCCAAGCAGATGGAAAGGATCGAGAGGCAGCATGCCAATACCAGAAACAGTATTTTCACTAGCGCCAACCACATCACACAACATTTCACGCCCTTTTTGGGCGGTTCTGTGGTCGAGCGTCCTTTCAAATAGACGAACGTGCAGGGAGGCGGTCAACTGTCCGTACACTGGAGTTGGAGGACCGGGTTCTACAGAATATTGAGACGAACCCCAGTACAAGCTCCGAATCTGGTGTATGCACAATTAGCCACCTCATTGCAAGTTAGTCTCTCTGAAAGGACCGATGATCACATAAATTCCCAAAAAGGGCTCGAAATATTGTGTGATTTTGGTATAGCCGTGCTGCCTCTCAGTCGTTTCCATCTGCTTGGCCAAACACAAAACCGAGCGAGGTGGCGCAGTGGTTAGACACTGGACTCGCATTCGGGAGGACGACGGTTCAATCCCGCGTCCGGCCATCCTGATTTAGGTTTTCCGTGATTTCCCTAAATCGCTCCAGGCAAATGCCGAGATGGTTCCTTTCAAAGGGCACGGCTGACTTCCTTCCCCGTCCTTCCCTAATCCGATGAGACCAA
Source organism: Schistocerca piceifrons (assembly GCF_021461385.2). NCBI lineage: Eukaryota > Metazoa > Arthropoda > Insecta > Orthoptera > Acrididae > Schistocerca > Schistocerca piceifrons. The sequence continues at coordinate 755,624,919 of NC_060138.1, forward strand.
TGACCTCGCTGTCTGGTCTCCTTCCCCAAAAACAACAACAACCAACCAAACACAAATACTATTTTGACTTGTTTCGACATGAATACTGGACCATTCTGCTGCTTACAGTATGCTGCGGCAACCTCACAGCCTGCAACACTACACTGCACGTGGCCGGAGGAACTTTCATTCCTCAGCGCCATCTACCGTGGCGACGATGCATTTTCGTACACGTGTTTGTAGGATTTTTTCCCTCCAGCCAGGGATCCGGCTCTGCTGGCTAAGATGTCGCCAGCACAACGGTCAGCAAAGACGTTGCAAGAAGATCGATAATAGGCGCTGAATCAAGAGAAGCCAAAGACAGACTCACAAGCAACGCGCGGCAACGCCCTCTCCACCGCCAGTATTTAGGTCGCCGCCACAGACCAGGGGCCCAGTCAGTCAGTCACAGACAGTCTGCCCAGTTACAGACAGAGTAACTCGTAGTTTGCAGTCATCTCAGCCACTATTCTAATTGGCGTCTGTCAGTTCACATCACCATCTACGAGGTCTGCCTGCTTAGCTGAGTGGTTACGTGCTTGCCTCCCATGCAGCGGGCCCAGTTTTGCTTCCCGGCCGGGTTGGAGATTTTCTCCTCCCTTGGACTGGGTGCTGTGTTGTCCTCCTCATCATTTCATCCTCATTACCGGCACGCGAGTCTCCCAGTGTGGTCTCGACTGTAATAAGGCTCACACTCGCCGGTCGAACTTTCCCGGACGGGAGCTCCCGGCCGGCAGTGCCATACGATCATTTCGGTTACCGGCTATGAGAGAGTAGTGTTTATAGTGGGACTGGTACTTCACCAACAGTGAGGCTAACGTGGACTATTACGGAAGAACTTGTACCACAGCAACTTGCTTAAAGATAAGTAGCTTATTGTTCTTACAGATAAAGAAACCTATTAATACTTGTGTGCAGTTCTGTTATAGAAAGAGGATAGCAGCCACCAAACATCCTGTCCTTGTTTTCCATGTGTCTCCAGTGTCAACGACGACACAAAAGTGGCAACCAGGATAACACAGTGCAGGTCAAAGTTAATCAAATTGGCTGACTATTTTGCTTGCTTCTCTTCTGTTTTAGCTTGCAGTGGTGATCATTTTGCTAATTTGTTGTTGTGTTCTTGCATGTATTCCAGGAGGGGAGCCGCAGAACAAATCAAATTTCTCTTTTCAGAGCCTTTGCTTGCTTTACCTGTAACGTGTTTGTGTAAACCCTGTCCCCGGGCCTCAGCCACAGACGGCCAGTGTGATGGCTCTAACACAATTTTTTTCAGTTTCAGAACCAACAAATTGTTACCTTGCTGACGACGGTACAACAACGGCTGGCTGCACAAGCCGTGTCGGCTACACAACAGACTAATAAACTAGCACAAGTGCCGCCAAACAGCATACCTCCGGTCCGGCAATTTAACGACACAAAAGAGGAATGGTTCGAACACCTGGCACAGTTCCAGGCACATTGAAGTTCATCGAGTTCAAGGTACTGTGAAGCTAAATACTTTCTTGCGATTGCGGGGTCCCCAGTGTTTAGGTCAATAAAAAAACTATTTCCAACCGCGTCTCCCGATGAACTCAGCTATGACGAAGTGATCGCTGCATTCACACAGTACTATGATCAGCAGGGCAGAAGCACAAGTTGATGGGGATCTGCCTTCTGTTTTAGCCAATGATGAGACGTGTGTGTCTAGGGTTTTTAAGTTTTGTGATGTGTCTGGACTCTGGCCTAAACTTTTCGGCTGGAGGTTTTAGTGTATTGCAGAGTGGCTGACTCCTCCCCTTTTTCCCTTGCGGTCAGCCAGCCACTTCCATCTGCTACATTGTTTTAGCTCCCTCTACCATTTTCTTCCTGTGTTGTCCATGTTTTACTGCTGACACCCTGCTTCATCCCACGCTTCGATGTGGGTGAGCACATATTTTTCAACGATTGTTCCCCGTGTTTTATGTTCCGTATTATATTCCTGTTCTGGGATTTTTCTTGACACCCGTCTCACTATGTTACTGAACGGGCGCTGAAGACCTTGCTGTCGTGTCCAAGTAGCTGCATCCAGATATCAGTTATTTCGCTTACAGAAAAAGCTGGAACAGACGTACCGTTAGTGGTGCACAGAATTAACGGGCATGACTAGGAAGTGTAAATGTAAGTGTAGTTGTGATTTAATGATTAGAGATGCGATAAGATTCACCGTCCCAGATAGTAGGATACGGGAATAGATCATAAAGTACTTTGATCCATCACTTCCTCAAGTATTGCAAATCTTACAGTAATATGAATCGGGTGCCATAGCTGCCGATTACTTTGAGCAGGCCTAGATTTGTCGGGTCGAATCGCGCTTTGCTCACGACCGCCCCAAGCAGCCACAACAACGAAGGTGTACACAGCTGCGCGAACAGCCACATAGGCATGTAAACAGATAAGACCATGTCCACGTAGTTTGTTTGCAACGGCACTAAAACGCCAGTTTTGCCCGATCTAAGAGGAAAAAGTCTCGAGCACATGCAGTGGACTCTGTGTTTTCAAAATCTACAACATGTTCCGACAAAAGTGAGATTAACGTATTGCCTCCTTCTCGCCCTAGTGTTGTGCAACTACGTTCTAACAAGCTATTTGTTTCATTACGAATTGCTGGCGGTCGTGTGAATTTTCAGTTAGACACAGGTGCCTCAGTAACTTTGTTTAATCGTGCCACGTACCAGCAGTTAGACTCACCACGGCTTTCTAAATCTTGTTAGCACCTCACTGCTTACAACGGACAGGAAATCCCAGTGCTTGGACAGTGCAGTTTGCCTGACACTTACAAATCTCACACTATGACAGTGAATTTTACTGTGCTGACATCCAGAGACAGTGAAAACATTTCCTGTTTAGATTCCTTTGATTTGTTTTGGATTTAACATCTACCAGAAAGTACTTTCCAAATCGGATTTTGAGCCAAAACACAAAGTCACTCGCTTGCTTAATGGATTTCCTGAACTATTTTCAGAAGGAATGGGAAAAGCTAATAACTTTGTAACGCATGTTACACTGAAAGATAATGCACAGACTAAGATTTTCCGGGCCCGCTCCTTTCCGATTTCTGTAAGAGACAAAAAAGCAGCCAGTGAATTGAAAGAATTGCAAGATAATGGTGTAATTTCTCCCATTCAAGCTGGTCAGTTGGCAAGTCCTCTCGTTTTGTTGCCTAAGCCTTCTGGTCGCATTCGCATTTGTGTTGACTACAAGTCTACAGCCAACCCACAGACAGTAGTTGACACTCATCCGTTACCTCGTCCTGAGGAACGCATGGACAGGCTTGATGCGGGATGTTATTCTAAAATAGATTTCAATGACGCCTGCTTGCAAATTCCATTGGATGAAGAACCACAGGAAGTGATTGTGGTAAATACACACTTAGGACTGTTCAACTATTTGCGTTTGCCTTCGCCAGGGCTTCCGCACCCGCCATTTTTCAATGTTACTTGGTACAGCTGACTGTAAAAGTGCCATTTTGTTGAAACTACCTTGACGATATTGTCGTCTCAGGTAGTACACCAGAGGAACACTTTGCCAATTTGCGTACTCTTTTTCGAGTGTTGTCAGAAGCGGGACTCAAGTGTCGTCTCGAAAAGTGTGACTTTTTCAAACGGAACTACAGCACTTAGGTCATGTGATAAACAATCAGGGCGTGCACCCCCTCCAGTCTCATTTGCTTGCACTCCATGACCTGCCTGTTGCAGGCAATATGTCTGAACTGCAGTCGGTACTAGGCAAGATGACATACTACATTCGATTCATACCGCATGGCGCTCAGTTCGCGGTTCCATTGCATTGCTTGCGTTGGAAGAATGCACCTTTTGTGTGGATTAAAGGCTGTCGAGACACATTTCAGAAACTCAAAAGTGCATTTTGACGCTGCCAAGCTGGTAGTTTTGTAAGTCGACGCTTCTTTCTACTGAGTCGACGCGGTATTTTCACGCAGAATTGGTGCACAAAACAGAACTATTGCTTTTGGCTCAAAGCAGTTAAGTCAAACTCAGTGCAATTAATTACAAATTGAAAAAGAAGCTCTCGCTATTGTGTATGGTGTGATCAAATTCCCTCATTATTTGTATGGTCGCAAGTTCTATTCAGTGACAGATCACAAGTCTTTTCAGTCCTTCTTTCATCCGTCAAAGCCGGTTCTCGCACGCACCGCTTTAAAAATTGCAACTTTGTGCTTTGTTTCTTTCGCAGTATCAGTATGAATTTGTGTACAGACCTAAGGCAAATCATGGCAATACAATGAAATTGTGTGAAAATCTCGCTTAGGCGATGGTCAACAGCATGAACAAGTTTTAAAAGACGCATAATACTGTGCTGACTGTAACAATGTTATTTTTTATTTTGTACCGGTTTAGGTTCTGAACCATCATCAACGGCAGCTGTACAATGTACAAAAGCGGACAATGTGACATGCCAGACGAAATAATGAGAAATAGGAAAAACCGTTAAATCAATCAGAATACTGACGAAAATTATCACAGATATATCACATGTCATAAATGCTTTAACATTACTTACCACAGAAAACCATAACTGCCAACAAAATTCCGAAATTGTGACAAGATTAAAATATCATTGTACATAGACGCAAGGACAACATGCGATATACAGTCATGCAAGTCAAAGTACATCAAAGTCAAAGATGACAGGCTTGGCTGAATCCAAAAAAGTTTCTATTAAATCCTTCTGTGAAATCAGATTACAAAATTGAAATATTAACAGTTGTACACTTGATTGATATTACATAAAAACACCGATAAAATAAAATACAAAGTACCAGATAAACAGGATTGATGAATGTCAGAAAATGCAAGCAATACAGTTAAAATAAGTCAAGCGATATCTGACGAAAATATACATTAAATTAAATTAATATGAAGGAAATGAAAATTTTAAGAGCGAAGGAAAATACAAAAGGAATGTAGAATATGTAGGTGTACACACCCTACATCAATATGTATATGCATATCACAATTTTATACGTAAGCCACTACCTATCCAAATAATTTTTTTTATCATGAAACATGGTATACATCTAAACTGTTAAACGTTGGTTAGAAGAAAATGTCGTCTGAATGTCTCAACAATCACAAAATAAAATTGAAATTCCATTTATCTGTGGATAAAAATTAATAAAGAGACGGGGTATGGACCTACACTTTAAGACATTGCTTAAAAATATTTCATCAAAATTACTAAATTTTCATATGACAAAATAAAAAAGACCAATTAGCATATAGACAAAAATTAGTAAAGGCAGAACAAAACTTAGTTGTAATATCATCATACGACATGACGATATTTTATTTTATTTTTTCTTATTTTTTATTTTAAATTGACAAAATCAGGGATACAATGGGAAAAATAAGGAGATTTTAAACTTGATCTTAACATATTGTGAAAAATAATTAAATACTGTGGAGATGTAGGGGTGCTTATAGGATGGGGTAAGGGAAAGAAATTAAATGTATGATAAAACTTACAAAGTCATGATTTGAAATATTAATACGGCCATAACAGTTACAAAAGTACAGAACTGTGGGACATTGCCCCTATGAAGCAGAATTGTTAAAAACAGTGACCATAATAATTATAGCCAGTCTAACAAACATGGTGTTTCCTATTAAAAGTAAAAATAAATAAAACACTGATGCCAATACACAGGGTGTTACAAAAAGGTACGGCCAAACTTTCAGGAAACATTCCTCACACGCAAAGAAAGAAAAAATGTTATGTAGACATGTGTCCGGAAACGCTTACTTTCCATGTTAGAGCTCATTTTATTACTTCTCCTCAAATCACATTAATCATGGAATGGAAACACACAGCAACAGAACGTACCAGCGTGACTTCAAACACTTTGTTACAGGAAATGTTGAAAATGTCCTCCATTAGCGAGGATACATGCATCCACCCTCCGTCGCATGGAATCCCTGATGCGCTGATGCAGCCCTGGAGAATGGCGTATTGTATCACAGCCGTCCATAATACGAGCACGAAGAGTCTCTACGTTTGGTACCGAGGTTGCGTAGACAAGAGCTTTCAAATGCCCCCATAAATGAAAGTCAAGAGGTTTGAGGTCAGGAGAGCGTGGAGGCCATGGACTTGGTCCGCCTCTACCAATCCATCGGTCCCGAATCTGTTGTTGAGAAGCGTAAGAAAACACTTCGACTGAAATGTGCAGGAGCTCCATCGTGCATGAACCACATGTTGTGTCGTACTTGTAAAGGCACATGTTCTAGCAGCACAGGTAGAGTATCCCGTATGAAATCAGAATAACGTGCTACATTGAGCGTAGGTGGAAGAACATGGGGCCCAATCAAGACATCACCAACAATGCCTACCCAAACGTTCACAGAAAATCTGTGTTGATGACGTGATTGCACAATTGAGTGCGGATTCTCGTCAGCCCATACATGTTGATTGTGAAAACTTACAATTTGATCACGTTGGAATGAAGCCTCATCCGTAAAGAGAACATTTGCACTGAAATGAGGATTGACACATTGTTGGATGAACCATTCGTAGAAGTGTACCCGTGGAGGCCAATCAGCTGCTGATAGTGCTTGCACACGCTGCACATGGTACGGAAACAACTGGTTCTCCCGTAGCACTCTCCATACAGTGACGTGGTCAACGTTACCTTGCACAGCAGCAACTTCTCTGACGCTGACATTAGGGTTATCGTCAACTGCACGAAGAATTGCCTCGTCCATTGCAGGTGTCCTCGTCGTTTTAGGTCTTCCCCAGTCGCGAGTCATAGGCTGGCATGTTCCGTGCTCCCTAAGACGCCGATCAATTGCTTCGAACGTCTTCCTGTCGGGACACCTTCGATCTGGAAATCTGTCTCGATACAAACGTACCGCGCCACGGCTATTGCCCCGTGCTAATCCATACGTCAAATGGGCATCTGCCAACTCCGCATTTGTAAACATTGCACTGACTGCAAAACCACGTTCGTGATGAACACTAACCTGTTGATACTACGTACTGATGTGCTTGATGCTAGTACTGTAGAACAATGAGTCGCATGTCAACACAAGCACCGAAGTCAACATTACCTTCCATTAATTGGGCCAACTGGCGGTGAATCGAGGAAGTACAGTACATACTGACGAAACTAAAATGAGCTCTGACATGGAAATTAAGCGTTTCCGGACACATGTCTACATAACATCTTTTCTTTATTTGTGTGTGAGGAATGTTTCCTGAAAGTTTGGCCGTACCTTTTTGTAACACCCTGTATAGAATCTGATCAGGGTTCATGAGCATAAAGCCAAAACCATTGATGATTATATTTACATTCAGTCATGATAGTAATCATAAGTTGGCAATATGGTTAATAAAGGTCAGTATTAATAATGAATCAATTTAGAAACTGGGATAAGACTAAAGTGTAAAAAAAAAAAAAAGAGAAATGAAATTTGGCAGTAGTGAGTAAGAGAGGCAAAAGGGTTAAAAGAAAAATGCAATATTTATGCATCAAAGGCTGTGAATTGAACAACCATAATTTTTCGTTCGCAATGGTGAAAAATGTAATAAAAATTTAAGAAATGACAGTGTAGTAAAGTGAATGAAAAAATTTTAACCGGTGTGTTAATGTGTCTTTTCATCATATCTGTTTATTAATTTTTATCTATATGATAAACGGAATTTTAATTTAATTTTGTGATTATGGAGATATTCAGATGACATACTTTTCTGACCAGTGTGTAACATTTAGATGTGTACCATGTTACCTCATATGTAAAACTAAAGCAGTTGGTTAGATCATGGCATATGCATAAAATTTTAGGCGTTTCACTTCTACATATTCCACATTCTTTTTGTATCTTCCTTCACTCCTAAAAAATGTATTTCCTTCGTATTAATTTATTTTAATGTGTATTTTCGTCAGATATATCTTGACTGACTTTCATTTCAAGAATTGTTCTGTCGATTGTATTTTACATGCTTACATTTTTTGACTGGATTATAAAAATTGTATATTCTTACATTCATCAATCCTGTTTACCTGGTACTTTAAATTTTCTTTTACTGATGTTTTGATGTAATATAAGTCAAATGTACAACTTTTAATACTTCAGTTTTGTGATCTGATTATCACAGAAGTATTTTATGGCAACTTCTTTGGATTCAGTGAAGCCTGTCATCCTTGACTTTGAAGTTCTGTGACTTGTGTTGCTGTATATCACAGGTTTTCCTTACGTCAATTAGCCGTTCTATTTTAGTTTTGTCACAATTTCTGATTTTTCCTGACAGCTGTGGTTTTCTGTGGAAACTTACGTTAAAGCATTTATGACATGTGATATAACTGTGATAATTTTCGTGAGTATTTTGATCAATTTAACTGTTCTTCTGTTTCTTCGTACTTTGTTTGGCATTGTCACATTGTCCACTTTTGTATGTTGTACAGTTATGGATGATGATTGTTGAGAACCTAAACGAGTAGCAAAACAAAAAACAACATTAATACAGACAGCTCTGTGTTATGCAACTTTAAAATTTGGGTATGATTTGAATTAAATTACGCTGTAGGAGCCACTGTGTCCATTCATATTATAAACATGTACATATGTATGTATGTTCCATATCTACTGCAAAATCACTGGACCGATTTCACCAAACTTGGTACACGTACTTCTTACTATGTGGAAAGAAATTCTGTGGGGTACCTCTTATTGGGGATGTGGTGAAAATGTTGAGGGTGTAGAGGCAGGAGGTCATGGACAGACAGAAAGGGAGGAGGAAGAGATTCGGAGATCGACACAGATATGAGTATGATGTAGATAGGTGAGGAGGGGAAAATGGACAGAAGGGGAATAGGAGAGGGATGGGCAGAGACAGGGAAGAGATCGACAAAGAGAGGGGGAGGAGAAGATGGTCTGAGAGGGGTGAGGAGGAGATTGAAGGAGGGGCATCAGCAGGTGGACAGAGAGAGGGAGGAGTTGAGGATGGAGAGAGAGGGAGGAGGAGATGGACTAATAGAAGACCGGAATAAGTACACTGATCAGCTACAATGTTATGATCACCTGCATAATAGGTAGTATGTCCACCACTGGTACGGATAGCAAGGGCGACTCATCGTGGCATAGGAGCAAGTCGCTGGAGGGAGTTGGCACCAGATCTGCACACACAAGTCACCTAATTCCCGTTAATTTTTGGGAGGAGGACGATGAGATCTGACGCCACATTCAATCACATCCTAGATGTGTTGGATCGGATTCAGATGTGGCCAGTTTGGGACCAGCACATCAACTGAAACTCGCTCCTCGAACCACTCCATCACACTCCTGTCCTTGTGACATGGTCACGTCCCCATTTCAGTCGTAGCTGTCGATGTGGTGTTGTTAACATTGGCACATGCATGCGTCGTCGGCTGCGGAGGCCTGTCGTTGGTATTGTTTGGTGTAATGTGTGTTCAGGCACAGTTATATTCTGCCAAGCTTTAAAATCTGATGTTAGTTCAAAAATGGTTCAAATGGCTCTGAGCGCTATGGGACTTAACATCTGTGGTCATCAGTCCCCTAGAACTTAGAACTAATTAAACCTAACCAGCCTAAGGACATCACACACATCCATGCCCGAGGCAGGATTCGAACCTGCGACCGTAGCGGTCGTGCGGTTCCAGACTGAAGCGCCTAGAACCGCATGGCCACTGCGGCCGGCAATCTGATGTTAGTTCCGCCACAGCTCGCCACCTGTCCTGTTTCACCAGTCTGCCCAGCCTACGACATCCGACATCTGTAATGACGTGTGGTCGCCCAACCCCACGATGTCTGGACGTGGTTTCGCCTTGGTTTCGCCACGTGTAGAAGAAACACACAGCACTCGTCGAACACCCGAAAAATCCTGCCGTTTCCGAAACGCTGGTGCCGGGGTTCTGGGCCATCACAACCTACCGTCGGTCAGACTCAGGTGTATCTCACGCTTTCCCCATTCTACCCACTGACAGCACGTTTACGGATATTACGTGCACCGTACGTGTGTCTGACTAACAGTCATACCTCGCTAGGTGACGCTGCTATGACATGGACGGGTTTTGTTTAAATCGATAGTAGGTCGTCGGTCATGAATTTCTGGCTGATCAGTGTATATACCCGCGCAACGCCGGGTACATAGCTGGATTTAAATAAAAACTATCTGCAGAAAGTCCGTCGTATACATTGGAGAAACTATGCAAATCGAGACTATGAAACAGTCAATATGAAAGCAACAGTTCTAAGAAGGAAAATGACAAACGATTTGTAAAATGGTTTTAATTTCATGGAGAGACGTGATTCTGTGGTTGCTCTCGTCTTTGAGAGGCTGGAAGTCTGAGAGAGCAGAGTTGGTTACCTTCTGTATCCCTTCCCAAGGCAACATGTGCCCCATTTCTGATGACATTCCGTCGACAGAACGTTAAATCCTGCCTTATGTTTAGTTCGTAGCTGCACTAAATTGTATGTTATATACAATTACCCACTTTTATGCGTAGTTTATGTTTCATCCTTATTTTTTACATGTATATCACGGAATAAACATTTCAGAATGTGTGTATGCTCGCATTAGTTCGCGATGGCACAACTTCTCTTAAGTTCCCAAATTCATTTTGTTCGTTGTAGCACTTTCATTAAAATCTTAAAATGTAGAAATTTACAAATTGGAATGTTTTTCGTTTGGATTCGTCCTGAGTTTCATTTATTCACAGCAGCTGATGATTACGCTTCATTTCAGAGAAATGGATTACTAATTGCAATATTTCAGCTCACATGAAGGGAAAATCTTGCAACACCTGAATTTAAGGTACTGTGAGCATAATAAAAAATAGTCTCCGAAAACTATTAAAAGTCGTGATATTTAAACAGGACAGTGTTCTTTCATTTACTTTGTAGAATAGGCGAGGTACAACGTTTAGTACAGAAAAAAAATGGATATGAGCTGCAGCCATCATGAGGCATGAAATCGTGAGAGATTCTGCAGTCACAAACAGAAAGAGAGTCATTTACGTTTACTCTGCAGACGTTCTTTATGTTATGACATCTGGAATATGCATTGTCCATCTGAACTAGCTGCGATAGCAGATCCTTTTCTTTTGAAGGCTCCCTGTCAGATGTCTTACTGGCAAAGAAAAAGCGGCTGCCCCTCGTGTTATTTAAAAGAAAGCCGATACGAGTACTATAAATTGCTCCGTGCAGATGACAGAGGCAAATAATTAGGTTATCTGTATCAACATCAAGATGCCATCACATCCATGACGAGATTATCTCGCTCTCAAAATTACTCGATGTAACTGGAAAGAGAAAAGTCAGAAGAATTCGATCTGCATTGTTATTTTCTTATCATTTAGGAAATTCCGATAAATAGTCTACATGCATTGACAGACAGGAGCAAATTTTAAGGGCATGGACTTTCGTCTTCTGTTGGTCATCAGGTCATCAGCCACCATTTTAGCCACCATTCTCAGAAGAGAACTAAGGAGCAATGTTTTCGCATTTGACCTACTGGAGATATTATTCTGTCAGTTACAGGTAATTGTGCGCAATTGGTTGGAGGCAATGAACGATAAACGAGTGTTTGACAGTTGAAGGCCAGCAATTAAAAAATGGATGAAACTCTCGAAATCAACTGTATCACAGGCTATGTGTTAGTTCTCTTCGCACGCATTGGGTACTATTCTCGCTGGAACACGTTAATGACCAATGCATAAGAACAGAAACATAACGAATCCTGTTTTCCGCTTATAATTCAAATAACATAAAGCTGCCACGCACTGCTATCCGGAAAGTGTTAATCTCTATACCACCTGCAGACCAGAGTTTCTCGCACAATGAGGATAGTGCAAGCAGTAACTGTTTTTGTTCTCTCAACGGCGTTGGCATTTGCTTTACATATGAAGAGCTTATTTCAATAGTGGTACAAGTCCATTACCTCCACTTTTCTGCCTATAATGCTTCTGAAATTAATGATCCAAACAAACAGAAAGAATGGTTCATCTCTAGCAAGAAGCAATTTGCTTGAATATTTCTGATATCTCAACTGCAGATTTTTCAGCGCTCATTTAACTTTAGGGCTCTGTATCTCAAAATGAACAAAAATGGACTTGTACCACTATTGAAATAAGCCATCCATGCAAGTTCCTTTTCCGGTTCAAATTCGTCAGTACGCAGATGTTACCGACATACAGTTTCTCAATCTGAAGGCTGACCAGAGGTTGAGTTACAGTGTACTACAGATCTACCCCAGAAACGCTTTTTGTAGGAAACGGTGGGTGCGATGTTTTTCTGGTAAATTGTATAGGCAAGCCTACAAAGGCGAATACAGCGACGAATCTCAGATTTCCTGGAAGCTGCTAGAAAATGGATTAAATTAACTCCATACTTTCAAATGGGAATGTCGAATAAAGTATCGGTGGAAAAGATCTTTACACAGACTGATAGGATCGATGAAAGTACGCTTTGGTATTTAGCGACAAAACACGGATCTTAAACGAGGGTGGGTACACACGAGGTTTCAACGAATTTAACGACATTAACATGATCATTATGGATAAGTTTGGAAGCATGTTATGCCATCATCAGTTTGATGTTTACAGAAAAATTTCTCTTTTGCTTTTTAGTACAACTGACAGTAAAAAATAGTTCAGTTTGGAGGGTCGCCGGTTTACTGTTAGCACCGCAACTGAAGTACCTATGACACCGCCTGAAATGTTCTGAAACTTGGAATCGAGGTGAGTAAGTATTAGAAATTCTCTGTCAGCGTACAATTTCTATGGATAAACGGTTAGAGAAATTCTATGAAGTACTAGAATAAGAAAACTCGTATGTGACATGCGTGGAATAGTTACTGCCATTAGAGGTTGCCAACCCGAATCATTCAAATTGTGTCCCAAATTGAACACAGGAAATGAAAACTGTATAATTTAGAACTGTTCGTCTACCGTAAGGACCGAGACAGTGACAGTTGTAACACACCACTTCAATAGCGTCTACGATGATGTTCGCACTGAAGACATTTCGTCATTATTCTGAAGGAAGTGTTACTGAAGAGCATGTTCACTATATTAAGGGGAGTTTGCAGGCAAAAATTCGAAAATTTTGATGTTTTACAAAACACGTCCTAGAATATTATTTATTCTTTCTGCACAAAATGATGCATAACTTATCTGTCTGTGAGGTTTAGAAGCATTTTATTTTTAATTTTCTGGTCTTACATGCGTATCTCTGAAATCAACAAATTTCGTACGTGCATCTGTTTATATGTGAATATCTCGCAAACTACACTTAATAGGTGGCTGTGATTTTCTCCTATGGGCAGAAAATACGTGGCGCTCAACGTTAGTCACACTGCTGCATTGTCTGTCACTTGGGAATTGTTTGTTTGTTTTGAGTGAACCAGTGACTTTTGCTGAAATCTGGTGCAGTTTGACGTAATATAAACATGGCTAGAAGTGCTACTCTCTTCAAGAAACGTAAGTTTGGCAGTAACCAAGACGCCAGAAGTGTAAAACCGAGCGTTGTTGAAGAATTGGAACCCACAGGCAGTGTAAAGTTAAATAACCTCAATGTGCCACCTGAGAACAAGGAAGCTGCAACGTCACCCGGTGCAAGTAAAACTAAAACAGGTAAAAAATATGAGGAACTAGTATTACTGAAGGATGATTTAGAAAATAGTACTTGTGTTCTGGGTTACGTTTCGTGTGATATGAACATTTTAATTCAGGTGTTGTGTGATTCATTGTGCTTTAATATTTGTGGCGAAAAGTAATTACTGCCGAGCGGTCTAGGGCGCTGCACTCATGGACTGTGTGGCTGGTCCCGGCGGAGGTTCGAATCCTCCCTCGGACATGGGTGTGTGTGTTTGTCCATAGGATAATTTAGGTTAAGTAGTGTGTAAGCTTTGGGACTGATGACCTTAGCAATTAAGTCTCATAAGATTTCACACACATTTGAAGATTTTTTTTTTTGAAGTAATTACTGGAGAAGATTTTTCTGCAAGAATTAAAGTTGCTAGGACAATAGCAGTTATTTACACTGGCTGTGACAACAAAAAGTTATTTGTAACGTCAAATGAATGTAAGAATGGAATGTATGAAGTAAATGTCAGACTATTCTATGCCATGCGAGCTATCAGGAAAGGTCTTAGTGCAGCTCAGCGTCTCTGTCCGCTTATGAATCTACCACCACTATCTACGAAAATTCGGATGTATAGTGACGTTATAGGAGAAGCGATTGAATCTGTCGCTTCCCTGCCAATGAAGGCTGCAACAAATAAAGCTGTTGAAATGAACGAAGGCAGTATTGATATACCATTTCCGTTTGATGGGACACGGCAAAAGCGTGGCCACGCACCGAAAAACTCGGTTGCCACAATTACAAGTGTAGAGACAGGCAAAGTAATTGATTTTGAGGCATTTATAAAACATTGCTACAGCTGCTGTGTGAAAAATGAAAAAAAAATCAACGTAAAAACTATCGGAAAAGTTATGAAGGATCCAGCGGAGGAATGGAAGCTGGTGAGGCAATGAAAATGTTTAGCTGATCGCTGCAGGAAAAGGGCGTCCGATACACACAGTACCTTGGGATGGAGATTCTAAGATGTATAGGTGTGCTCTTGAGGCAAATCCATATGAAAATACTGTGAAAAAGAAATTGGAATGCATTGGGCATGTGCAAAAGAGGATGGGCGCACGTCTCACAAAATGAAAACAAACCATTCACACCAGCGCACTGTCTGATGGCAAGCCACTTATATGTCGGCTGATTCATAAAACAATAAATCAGCTTCAGCAGAGTTGTGGAATGGCCATCAGAAATAACGGAAATGATTTAAAAAGTCTGGGCCTAATACTTCCACAAACTTTTAACTGACAGAAAACCGGCACATTCACTCTGCCCACCTGGACCTGAATAACGGTGTAAATTCCGGAAGGCTGAAAGTGTTACGGAAGCAATCAAACCAATTTATGGGGATCTAGCTCACCTAGACCTCCACCGAAAGTGTCTACATGGGCGAACACTGAATCCTAGCGAGTCATTCAATAACATTATCTGGACACGAGCTCCCAAAAATGTTTTTGTAGGGCTCAGTACACCAAAATGGGGAACTAGTGATGCTGTATTAACATTTAATGATGGAAATATGGGAAGAATAAGAGTTATAAAACATTTAACATCACTCCAGGCTACCATAATGTAAACGGCTTGGAGTTATTGGACAAGTTGAGACTCGCCGAGGCACAGCGTGCAGTTGTGTTCACCACCACAGAGGCAACGTCAGTCAGAAGAAAGAAGCTTTTAGAGAAGGAAGCTGGCAAAGATGATGATGCTGACTATGATGCTGGGTGTTTTTAAAAGTTAATTTAAAATTACAAATCAATTTTTATCATTTTAAACTTTAAATGCGATTTTCTCAAAATGACATTTTTATGCTTTATGTTCCTTTATATAAAAAACTACTTATGATAGCTATATGGAACTTTGGCACATATTTCATTATAACATAGTGCACCTACTGAAGCATAATCATAGCAATAAATTGAATTGATAGACATCTAAGGCATTATATCTACAATTATTTCTAATTAAAAAAGCATAATTAGAAATACATACATATATCTCCTTCTTTTGTACCTCATCTCTTACTTCTGATTCAGTAGACATAAAATACCTGTAAAAATGTTAGAATATTCACTGGTTACAGAGATAAAGGTACATAAAGTAGGCTAATTTAACATCGCCCACATAGGCCCTGCAAACTCTCCTTAATCATGTTTACGTCTGCTAAGCTGAACGTCTTAAAATTGCCCTCGTTGTCTTCTTTTCAGGGTATGACTTCCCAGGTGTAGGAGTATGAAACCGAAATTTCCCTACAGTGTAGGGCTCATGAGACTGCATCTGCAGCGCCACCTGCTTCCTGTAACGGCTGACGACGAATGTCAACACACAGTAACCCAAGTTCCATGCATCGGTATCTATTTCAAACCCATAAACATGTCGAGTTCTGTGCTTACGAACTATGTTTTGCAGGAAGCATTGGTTTTCGGTTGTCATTTGAATAAAACTGCTGCAGAATTGCATTGAATGCTCGTCAAAGCTTTCAGCGAACATGACAAATTCAAAAGTGGTGATTTTGACGTGAGAAACGACTAGCGCGAGAAACCACCGAAGAAGTTCGAAGACAACGAATTGCACGCCTCATTGGATGAAGATGATACTCAAACTCAACAGGATCTCGCGGAACAATTGAATGTGACGCAGAAAGCTATGGAAAAGGTGCAGAAAGTGGGAAAATCTGTTCCGCATGAACGGAATGAAAGACGGCAAGCAATTTGAAAGACCACTCCTGAAATGCTGCACGCCATATACAAAAGAAAGTCGTTTCTCCATCGAATAGTGACAGATGAAGTAAAATGGATATATTTTGAGAATCCTAATCATCGTAAATGATGGGTGAATCCAGGCAAACCATCGAAATCCATTGCAAGACCACATCGCTTTGGAAAGAAGACAATTATCTGTGTATGGTGGGACCAGAAGTGTATCATCATTTAAGAGCTGCTAAATCCTGGTGAAACCGTTAACACTGAACGCTAAGAACAGAAAATGATCGAATTAAATCGAGAATTTCGTGAAAAACGACCGGAATGTCGGAAAAGGCAACATGAAGTCATATTGATCCATGATAACGCACCATCACTCACAGCGAAACGGGTTAGGGAAACGGTTGAGGCGTTCAGATGGGAAATACCAGGCTATTAGGGATATTCTTCTGACTTGGCAATTTCCGATTATCATCTATTTGTAACATTGGGACACCCTCTCGCTGCAAAACGCTTCAGTTCGTATGAAAATGTACGAAAATGGTTCGCTGACTGGTTCGCTGAACTGCTTTTTTGGCGTGGCGTTCATAGCCAGCCGGAGAAGTGCGAGAGTTGTAAAAATAGCAATGGAGATTATTTTGAATAAAACATTGTTTATCAGTTTCAAACAACAGGCGTCTAGTTATTGCAACAAAATTCCCGTTTCATACTTCTACACCTGGCAGATCTCCAGGTTTGACTGTACAAAGTAATATACTACTTCCAGGTTTGTTTAGTTGATACTTTGTTAAATGTCAAATAAAACAGTTTCTTCGCTCAGTCTTCTGTATTCATAAATTCGTAGAAAACTGGTGCTCAAGATATGTCTCACAAAAAGGTCCACAAGACTCTGAGGCAAAGAAGTTCAAATGATTTACATCATTGTCAAAGATACTGTCTTGACTATCTGATATATAATTTACCAAATGTGGTAAAATAGATTTACAGATTATCACATTAAAAGTTCAAAGATCATCCTAATTACATAAAATATAAATATTTATGCATAAAATAAAAATTTTTGTTGACGTAATTTCGTACGACGTTTCTACTCATAAATGAAGTTATCGAAGCCCTTTTGGTATCGATGTCTTCAGAATGATATAAGTAGTGATCAAAAAGTTCCGCCTGGAATGCCACACTAACGCCTTGTCTACATATCGGTGCTTATATACCCTCATCGGAGTCGCTCTGGGTTGCATATACGCTGCAGCAATGTCCTCAAACAGAAAATTTTTTATACATCACACAATACGTCCTATCTTGAAAGCAAAGGAAACAGTTCCAAACACGTTACAATTTTTGTGGTTTGAATGTATAATTTGAGATCTGTTTCTTAGCGAAATCGTCAGACTGATTACTAGCCTACTCCGTCACAGAAACTTCTAAGAGTGTTGATCAATAGACATCGTTCACGTAGTTATACTAATGCATGAACGAAATCAACAAGACGGAATGTAGAAATATTAGCGGTTGACTAATATTAGAAAGATTACCTGTTACTATAGATGAAAACATGGTACGGATCTGTGACAGACAATTCCAGAATACACAAGTCTTACTCCCACTTATTTTCCTTGAAACAGATTCTAGTCATATACTAAAAAATCTGGAGAGGTGTAGTGAAGTAGTGAAATCTTGAGAATCCCGGTTCGTCGGGCACTGTGACTAGAATACCCATCTCAAAAAGGAACAATACCGTCGTCACAGAGGCCTTACCTCAACGCAGGGTAAGATGTCATCTGCAGATTCCCTCCCATATTTCCGCGTGAAGCGGAGCGTTGTGACCGTGGTAACACTGGTGACTTTAACAATTGCAAAACAGTGAAGCGCAGTGAAAAACGGGACTTCCTATGTAGCACAAAAAATATTTCTACAGTTTCGAGTCCTATTAAAAATCACATCCAGTCACACCCAGATACTGCTAGTTTAGAAGTTAATATTCAGTTAAATTGTTTACAGGATCGCTTGTGCAGTAAGCTGATATTCTATCAAGTCGGGAGTCGGGAACTCTAACGGGAACTGTATTACATAGCCCACTCCCAGAACATCAGACAGGATTCTTTTGAGAGTGAATAACTTGCCAACAGAGTTCAAACCATTATGTGTCCCACTTTGGCAGGGATTCGCGAGGAACAGTGAACCATTCAACATCGAGTAATTAGACGCGGATTTTCCAAAAACATTGGTGAGTGGGATGGGGTGGTGGTGGCGGCGGTGGCGGCAATGGAGCTGCAGTACATGGTGGAGTGATGACATCGGCAAATGAGAAGTTAATTAAGTGTGAGGATACAGTGTGGGAGAGTAGAAAGGCAGATGGGGTCATCGAAATAGTAGGATAAGAAGCAAAGGGTGGAAGAGGAGCGGACAGTGAGTAGGGGATAAAGGAATAAGTGGAGATGGGAATGGAGTACAAGTGTATGTAGATGATTGTGGATGTAGAATTTGTAGGTTGATACATCATTGACTGAGGGTAGCGGCAGTGGTAATTAGGTGACAGATGCAAAGACTGGCGAAGAGGAGAACTGGTCACTGGAGATGTCCAGTGGTAACGGCGAGAGCTGATAGCGAACGTAGTAACTGGCAGTGAAGTCTGGCAGCAATGGCGATGTCAGGCAGCGAGGACTGACTGTAATGGTGACCGATGGTAGTGGAGGCGACGACGATGGCAGACAGAAAGCTCTACCAGTAATAGTGAAAATGTAGACAGCGTCGGATGGAAGCATTTCCCTATGGAACTTCATCACTGAAAGCAGTGCAGGAAGCCCTCTTCCCGAGGGGAAGAGTCCTTCCAACTCTTGGATGTGCGACAGAGCCGTTTTATTCTTTTTTCTCATTGTTACCCACCCCACTCTCCATTCCCCATCAGGGCAAGGAGGTGGGCTGTCAGTGGTACAGCGATCTACTCTTCAGTTAATGAACAATAAATTAGTAGATGAAAAATAAGAAACAAATAGTGGATATATATATATATATATATATATATATATATATATATAAAATTTAAAACTTTTTAAAAATGAAAAATAAAATGGAAGTTTTGAGTATACGATGGATGATTTTGGGCACTGCTAGTAGAAGCAGTAATAATAAAAGGTAAAGTCACATACAATAAGTGCACATTTAAAACATATTACTGAAACATGGATTTGTAAAAAAAGCACTTTTCTGTCACTAGAAATTGGAAGGATCTGCTACAGGATAGGCAGTCGTTTGTTGAAGGGGACAAGGTTGGCCAGTGAAGAGGGTAGGTAGGTGGCGGTATAAAGATAGAGGATTGGTGCATTGCAGTGGTGGCATAGAACTGATGGTTGGGACAGAAGAGGGGGTGGAGTAGAGGGGGAACTGGTGGTACTATTAGTTGTACATAAAATGGGGATGGGGAGAGAAAGCAAGAAGGGAGAAAAGGTGGTAAGGGCATGTGCAGTGGGGAGGGAGACGAAGCCCTCATAAGGTGGACTGCTTGAGGCAGATCTATAGCTGGTAGGAGGGACAAATGTTAAGGCTGAATTCTTGATCTAGGAAGAGGAGATGGTTAAAGTTTCTTTAGAAGAGCATGTGGATGGAGTGTAAGTAGAGGGTTTGTGGAATGTGTTGGTAAAGGCACGGCATGTGATGTTTATTGTGAATGAGAAGAGGTGAGAATGTGATGAGTTGGAAAAGTATCCTTCTGGGCAAAGGTAAATGGATGCAGAAAGTGAGGGAGAGTGCGTGGCGTTCGAGGATCTCTAGTGATTTATAGAGCTTGGGAGGGGTAGATGTCCATGCAACTTTTGCATAGCAAAGGATGGGGTGGAATAGGGATTTGTGCACTTAAAGGACAGTGGACGGGAGTAGTTTTAGTAGTTTTGGTCTATTGACAGCTTTCTGTTGAAAGGTTAATGTGTGGTGTTTCCACTTTAGTTGCTGGCCAGAGGTAAGGCCAAGGTATTTTAATGTGTTAGTTAGTTAGAAGAGACAGTCTCACACACACTGAGTTAGAAATCATGGAGATGGCGTTTCAGTCTAGAACTGCGCGACCGCTATGATCGCAGGTTCGAATCCTGCCTCGGGCATGGATGTGTGTGATGTTCTTAGGTTAGGTAGGTTTAAGTTGTTCTACGTTATAGGGGACTGATGACCTCAGATGTTAAGTCCCATTGCGCTCAGAGCCATTTGAACCATGGAGATGGAAGGTGTGGGTAGTGTGACCTATAATTATTGCTTGGGTTTTGGAGGGATTGAGCTTCAGGAACCTTTTGTTACGCCAGGAGGTAAAGTGACTGAGGACAATTTGCAGAAACCGTCGGGATTTCTGGAGCATAGGACAGAGGGCGAGGAAAGCTCTGTCAGCAGCATGCTGAAGGAGGTGGATGGAAGGAGATGATTTTGGGAAGAGAACAGAACCTTGGGCCACTCCTGCAGTGGTGTAGAAGGTACGGGAATTATTTTTAACAAGGACATAGGATGGGCGACTGGAGAGGAAGGATGCTATAAGATAGACTTAGTTGATGGGAAGGAGCTTGAAAAGGAGACTTCAATGCCATACATGGTCGTAAGCATTTTCTAGGTGAAGGGAGACAAAGATGTTGGATTTACAGTTGTTGAGCTGTTGCGATGCGAGATGGGTGAGGTTCAGGAGTTGATCATCAGCAGAGAAGGAGGCACGAAATCCACAGTGGGTAATAGTTTTGGTGCCGGCAGCAGTGGATGCGATGGGAGAGGATGGATTCAAAGACCATGTTAACATTGAGATAAGGCAGGTGGGGTGGTTTGAGAAGGTATCAGGAGGCGGGAGGGGGGGGGTTAGAGTGTGTCTAGTTTTAGAAAATTCAGTATTTTGGAGGTTTTCTACAGCCTACAATTAGACAAGGTTGCAAGGGTGATGAGAAAGGAGATAGGCCATTCCCTGATGTGGCAGTAGGTAATATGCTTACAACCAGGGGATGTGTTGCATTTTCTTTGAAGTGCTTGTTTTTGTCCTGTGCTGCAACTGGGGTGTTTAATTCTGTTTCTGGAGTGTTGTTCAAGTACCAGAAACTGGGAGCCAGGGTGGGACTGCGATATCTGTGCATTCATGGACAGTAGGGAATTAGTAGTAGTCACAGTGAGGGTCATCAGGATTGGAGAAGATGTCAGAGAGATATGAAGCAAAGTTATTGGCTTTCCTCGGGTCATCAAGCAAGAGAAGATTGATGTGAAGGATTGGGTCATAAGGGATGGGATGCATGCTAGTGGAATGTTTTCAGGTACTTGAAAGAGTTAACAGGGAGTGCTGCATTGAGTCTGGTGCATGCATGACACCAGTTCTGGCATTTCTTTGCACTGAGTGAATTTATAATGGGTCACTGTAAATTGCCAGTGTTGTGTGACTGTATCCCAGTCATGAGTCTGGTGGAAGGAGCAATATAAATGACTCGAGGACAAGGAGCACAGCTTGTGGTGGGAGAGTTGAGAAGTGTGTGTGTTTGAGGTTTACGGGCGCTAAACAGCGTGGTCATCAGCGCCCAAACACATAAAAACAGGAACAGATGCAGTGAAGGGACTAAGACGGACAGCGAACAAGGAGAACGGTTAAAAGACACAGACCTGACGCAGTGCCAAATCCTCACATACAGAGGCAAAACAAGAGGAGAAGAAACGCACTAAAAAAAGGAAAGGAAACACAACGAAAAGAGAACGGAAACCGAAGGGAAACAAGGAGGTAATCGTGACTGGCGGACCTCTTACCTAAAACCTGAGTGAGCCAGTCACCCAGCAGCACATTAATACCCTCTCCCTAAAATCCGAGGCAACATACTGAACAGGACACAAAACCGTAAGACCTTAACCACAGTCGTTGCGTCGTCTTGCAAAATAGAGGGCAAATCCGGTGGCAATCCTCTGGTCAGAGAATAAAAGACAGTCAAGTAAAATGTGGCGGACAGTAATCTGGACGCCACAAGCACTGCAGATTGGGGGATCCTCCCGCCGGAGTAAAAAACCATGCGTTAAGGGACTGTGCCCGATGCGGAGGCGAGTGAGGAGAACCTCATGCCGCCTGCATGACTGGTAGGACGTACACCATGGCTGCGTGGTGGCCTTGACCAGACGCAGCTTATTTTCACCGACTGCCAGCCACTCCTCTTCCCATTGACGCATAACACGAACACGCAGGAGGGAGGTAACAGCATGGAGGGGGACGGCACATTCAACAACGTGAGGGAGGGAACATGCATCTTTGGCAGCCACATCCGCCAGTTCGTTTTCCCTGATACCCACGTGCCCCGGCACCCAGCAGAAAGAAACCTCCTTCCCCTGCCGTTGCAGGAGGAGTAGGGCATCATGGATGTTCTGGACGACCGTATCCGCTGGGTTCAAGTGTTGCATGGTCTGAAGGGCACTCAGGGAGTCAGAACAGATGAGAAACTTAAGACCGGGAACACATCTCATCTGCTCCAATGCCCGCAAGATCGCAAACAATTCGGCATCAAAGATGGTAAACGCCGCAGGAAGCCGTAACTTGACGACTCGATCAGGGAAAACAACAGCACAACCAACAGAGTCCCCCTGTTTAGAGCCATCCGTAAATACTGGTACATGGTTGGGATGATGGTGTATAATATCGGAAAATAAGGAGATAAAAACAAACGCAGGAGTGCAGCTCCTCCGGTACTCCGACAAGTCTAAAAGGACGCTGGGCCTCTGGAGCAACCAGGGAGGCAGGTAAAACCTTGGCGTTGGGGGGCCACACGCTCCACACCAAAGGACTCAAGCAAATGCTTGGCACGAATCCCAAATGGTCTCGTTGCCCTGGGACGACTGGAAAAGAGACGTTCCATAGGCGGTTGGGCAACGGGAGGGTACGCAGGGGAGGTAGGACAGGCAAGGAATTGACACATCCGTCGCACCATGAGGAGTTTCCGCCGGATGGCGAGCGGCGGTTCCCCTGCATCAGTACACAGGCTGGAGATGAGACTGGTACGGAAGGCACCAGTGGCCAGCCTGATACCCTCATGGTGTACTGCGTCAAGAATCTACAGATACGAAGGCCTTCTTGACCCATACACGGTGCAGCCATAGTCAAGATGCGATCGGACGAAAGCCCTATAAAACTGCAGCAGACGCGCCCGGTCTGCTCCCCAGCACCGATGGCTGAGACATTTCAAAATATTCAGTGCCATCAGGTCCCGCTCCTTGAGGTCTTTAAGGTGAGGCAAACACGACAACTTGGAATCAAAATTGAGGCCCAGGAACCTCACCGTGTCTCTAAAGGGAAGAATGGTGTCCCTCAGACGCAATTCAGGTGAGGTAAAAAGACGTCGAGAACGATTAAAATGAACACACACTCATTTGTCTGCAGAAAAGGTAAAACCTGTCTTCGAAGTTCATGCCTCTAATCGCTTTATCGTAAGCTGCAACTGCCGACTAGCAGTGACAAGACTGGAGGAAGAACAGAAAACAGCAAAATCGTCCACAAACAAGGAGCATAGGGCAGGACTCCAGATAGTGGACTTGATACTGTTAATGGTGACGGCAAAGAGGGTGACACTTAAAACGCTTCCATGAGGAACACCATTCTCCTGCACGTACAAATCAGATAGCACATTACCAACCCGATATCGAAAGAGGCGGTGGGAAAGACAGGACCGAATGAAGATGGGGAGGCGGCCACGAAAGCCCCACTGATAGAGTTGATTGAGGATAAGGCGGCGCCAAGTAGTGTCATACGCCTTATTAATGTCAAAGAATACACCTAGACAATGCTGGTTACGTAGGAAGGCCTGCTGGATGGCCGCCTCAAGCGGGGTCAAGTTGTCTATAGTTGAACGACATCTCCGAAAGCCACACTGAGAGGGGCTAAGGAGCTGTCTGGCCTCGAGCAGCCAAACCAGGCGACGGTTGACCATACGTTCAACGTCTTCCCGACACAGCTCGTCAAAGCAATACTTCGATAACTACTGGGATGCGTTCGGTCCTTCCCCGGTTTGAGGAGGGGAATCAAAATCGCCTCCCTCCACGAGTCAGGTTACGTGACGGATAACCATATCATATTAAAACAATTCAGGAGAACTTCCTTGGATGGCAGCAACAAGTGCTGCAGCATGCTGTACCAGATTTGATCACGACCAGGCGCAGTATCATGAGCCACAGACAGCGCCGAATCCAGTTCCCACATTGTGAAGGGGCAGTTGTAGCGTTCAGAATTTGGAGACTGGAAGTCCAAGTGCCCCCTCTCGATGGCAGTGCGGTAGCGGCAGAAATCTCGGTCACAGTTAATAGTGGCGGTAGATTCCGCAAAATGCATGGCCAGTGTCTGGGCAATGTCTCTCGGCGCCGTGAGGAGACATCCCTGATGCAGCAGTGCCGTGACAGGTAGTTGGCTGAGTTTCCCAGAAATCATCCTGATGGCTTCCCATACTTTCGTAGAACTAGTGGAGCGGGAGATGGAGTTCAAGAACGATTGCCATGACCGTCGTTTGCTCTCTTTAATCACTCGCCGCGCCTTGGCCCTTGCCACCCGAAAGGCCGCAAGATTGTCAGCTGAGGGACGTCACTTGAAGCGGCGCAGAGCTGCACGGTGGGCTCGGATGGCTGAGCGGCACTCAGTGGTCCACCAAGGGACAGGACGCCTCTTGGGATGACCGGAAGACCGTGGGATTGACAATTCAGCAGCATGGGAGATCACTGCTGTAACATGGTCGACCCATTCGTGGACGCTGGCACGGTGTTCCAAAACAGCCAGTTGGCTGAAAAGTGTCCAGTCAGCTCTGTAGAGGTGCCACTGGGGCGGCATTGGTAATGCCACAGCCTCATCCAGGAGGCGAATTCAAAGGGGGTAATGGTCACTAGAATGGAGGTCAGCAGCAACCTCCCACAGAGCAGAATCCGCGTGTGCTGGAGAGCAAAAGGAAATGTCAATAGCTGATGACGACCCAGAAGCAGTATAGAAATGAGTGGGAGCACCAGAGTTGAGGATGCACAGTTCTTCAGACATCATGAGGCTTTCCAGAACGCGACCTCTGGGGCAAGTAGTCGGGGAGCCCCATAAGACATTATGAGCATTGAAGTCCCCCAGAAGAAGGAATGGGCGAGGGAGTTGGCTAATAAGGTCTGTGAGAGCCTCAGAGTCTATTGCATCCTGAGGCGGTAAGTAAACTGAACAGACTGTGAGCCTCAGACCCACAAGAAGGTCAACTGTAACTGCTTGCAAGTCAGTAACGAGAGGGAGCTCAGATGAGTGGTGAATGTCACAGACAAAAACCGCAACACCACCCTTGGCCCTTTCCCCCATCAGATTATCTTTTCGGTATACGGTATAGCCCCGTAAAGAAGGAGCATCAGTGGCCCGAAAATGTGTCTCTTGGAGACATAAGCACAAAGGGTACTCTCATACAAGGAGTTGTAATTCGGCCACATGCGTCCTGAACCCATTCCACTGTAATATGGGAGCCAGTGATCAGTGTGGCTGAACTTTCACCCTGCCTCTGTGCTTTGGAGGAGAGCCCGTACTGACTGGAGATTTATTCCTGGGGCGAGAAGATCGCCCCCAGTCGACATCAATGTCCATCAGCTCCGATGACGACCCACGGGAGATGTTAGACAGTACAATGGCCTCGTCATCGGACCGACTCTGACTAGTCTCCTCAGGTGGCAAAATCTTCACCTTTGGCGTCTTTTTCTTGGGGGGCTTAGAATGCAGAGCCTTGTCAACAGTTGGAGCTTTACTCGCCTGGGCAGAAGGCGCCATATGGGGAGGGGCAGAAGGCGCCATATGGGGAGGGGCAGGAAGTACCCCAATGTCAGCAACCATGGCCTTGTCCGACGTTGTGGGGAGAGCTGCAGGTTGCAAACCAACCGCAGCAGCACAAGTGCACTGGCAAACGCAGGTATTAGTGCTAACACTAGCAACCTCCATTTGCGTAGCAACAGTGGCCAACTGTACTGGTTTTTTCAGAGCGGAAGCGAAAGATGTTGTAAACACTGGAGGTTGCATGGCCTTAAAGAGCTGCTTGGCCTCACCATAGGGGATGCGCTTAGATGTTTTAATCTCCTGTATCTTCCGTTCTTCGAGATAGATGGGGCAGACCCGGCTCCAGACAGGGTGACTCCCAGAGCAATTCACGCACTTCACAGGCGATGGACAATCGGCTCCTTCATGGGCAGGCTGACCACATTTACCACAAGTGGCTAACCCATTGCACCCCAACGTAGTATGCCCAAAGCGCTGACATTTAAAACAGCGCATTGTGTTGGGGAAATATGGGCGTACTGGCAAACGTAAGAACCCCGCTTTAACATGCTCTGGGAGTCTCGGGCAACTGAACGTTGGAATAAACGAGTTGGATTTGACTAGGGCCCCATCGACTCGTTTCATAATATGCTGCACGTCAACAATACCTTCGTCAGCCCACTCAGATTTTAACTCGTCTGTGGGGATATCCACCAAGTCCCTACATGTCACAACACCCTTAATGTAGTTCAAAGTGGAGTGGAGCTCCGTCTCGTTAGCGTACTCTCCAAGACAGGTTGCTTTCCGAAGAGAAGCGACTTGACGACAACTAACAGAGTCCCATTGCGCTGTCGCTTCACAGAGTTCAGTGTTCCTGCAATTCCCTCAAGACCCTTGTGGATGTAAAAGGGAGAAACCCTCTCAAAGCTAACCTCCTTCCGTTTAATAATCAAAAACACATTCTGGTTATCAGCATGTGCTCTGTTACGACAGTCTGAAAAATGTCTAGCAACACCAGGCGCTGGAGTACTCGTAGCACAAAGTCACTTTTTCGATGGGGTGTGTTTTCCTACCAGTGGCCCACCCAATCCACTGGTAGGAGGAAATGTAGAGGTCGAAGGGTCCATTGCGGTCCCACGAGCAGCTAGGGAACTAAAGGTCCACTCAGACAGAGCCCCGCGTGCCTGAGTAAGCCTTATTCAACTGGGGTGCGGCAGGTGCCCCAGAGGTTGCCCGCTTGCGACTGTTCCACCCCAACGGCCATGAATCTTATAGACGCGGAGCACACCGTAAGATTGAGGGGTTTTTATAGAGGTTGGCCTTCCTCGCAATCCAGGCGATCAAGCCAAGATTACCATTCCCACAGCACACAACATTCCGCCGCCGCGCCATACGGTGGTCGCTGAAGCATGTCCGGGGGTTATGGTGACAGGAGACTGGCGGCGCTGACCAGTCCCCAGCTCAGGACCCCAGGGTCGCCAAGCCCGTACTCAGGAAATGAATGCTGAGCCCCTGGGGGCAGTTGAGCAGTGATGTACATGGCTTTAGTAGGGACATGGGCGGAGATAGCCTCTGACAAGGTCTGAAGCAGGAAGGCTGTGGTATGGGGGATACCACTGTGTTGTTGGAAGGTTAGGTTCAAATGGTTCAAATGGCTCTGAGCACAATGGGACTTAAGTTCTGAGGTCCTCAGTCCCCTAGAAATTAGAACTACTTAAACCTAACTAACCTAAGGACATCACATACATCCATGCCCGAGGCTGGATTCGAACCTGCGACTGTAGCGGTCGCGTGGTTCCAGACTGAAGCGCCTAGAATCGCTCGGCCACTTTGGCTGGCGGAAGGTTAGGAGGTGTCTTTGATCTGGGTGTCTATGGATTCCTGATACGCATTCCAGTTGACATAGGAGCAATCGTGGACAGAGATGGGGTGAGGTTCATGAGTATGAGGTAGTTTGTAGATATGGTGCAGAGGACAGGTAGTGGCCACTTAGAGTGAGGCATTCAAGAAGGTTGGGAGATGCGAGGACGACATCTGGGGCAGCGATGCTTTCAGTGTGGGAGTCACCTAGGTGGGAAACTCCATTGTCAGAGTTCTTCCGGGGATCTACTCCAGGTGTTAAGACTAGAAGTAATAATATAGGTGGAAAAGGTACAGTCGACAAGGGTGTGGGAGGCATAAGGGATGGGAGTATTGTTTTGGATGTAGATAATATCGCAGGAAACAGAGAAGGGGCTAAGGATAATGTAGGAACGGTGGTCTGATCATTTAATATTAAAAGACTACGACCAAGGTGTGGATGGGGCCAAGGAATTGACATATCAGACGTGATTTAACACATAAATATTTTACTAATAACATACAATACATAATCCTGCTTCGATGCTTACAATTGCCCAAAAATGGGAGGGCCACCGCTTTCGAATTGGAAAGGCTTTAATTTAAGAAATTAAAACGCCTAATATAATTTTTAAAAATAATAATAATACAACACCTAAGTAAGCGCTAAGTAAATGCACTCTTAAATCTTTAATTATTAATCACAAAGCGTGGGTTTACCACATTTAAATTCTCATTGCAATATAAAACATAAATACATGAATTCACAACACAGCATGGCTTCAAATTTCAACCTGAACAACCTATGGTCCTAAAAATTTCGTATTACATTCCAGCCAATGGCATAACAACTTATAAACACGGTTGGTAAAATATAAACGTTTGCACTATAATGAATTTTAATAATCCACAATCACTCAAAAAACAACATCAGAAGTTCGATACGGAGCATGTAAGCCTGTTTATACAATCCTTCGGACCAGAATAGGCACGAGGGCCACCGTAACAGAATTGCGCTAGTTGCTTTTAGGATTGGTGCTCCCATTAACTTAATCACAGAGCAGACATTTACTTAAGCGACAGGTAAGGTAGTTAATGCAAATAGAAGGTATTTCTAAAGTTTTCTTTTCTTCCCTTCTAACAAGGGGGTTTTAGTAAGGTGGAAATTACACTTTGAGGAGACGCAATAGCAATCTAGCGGGCACGCCTTCACGAGGACGCCATGCCACTACACACTTCCTAAACTAGCCGCGTGTCCGCTGTTCAAGCCAACCATTAATAACACAGTTCTATATTCCTGACACCCAAATAGTCGGGATCAAAACAAAACCAAAAATACCAAGAGCGCAAAATCCAGCATAGCTTCAGAACAGGTCTTACTTCATGCGGTTGCCTTCACAAATACAGATATCGAAATAAAAACACGAACGTGTAACAACATTCCCTAATCAGCACAATGTTCTTCTTTAGGTCCCAGTAGCGCTAGACAACGCTGACATGCCAATGTTAACAAACCTCCAAGGCAACACCCTCCAACGGACAAGCCGAAACCAATGTGACCCCTTATCAGCTCCGTGACAGGACTCGAACCGCCGACGACTGTCAATGCGACTCAGAATAAATACAGCGCAAATAGTATGGCGGACACATATACCCAGAGATTAACAGAACGCTAGAATGAACTAGAATTAACCTGAATAATAGAGCACTAGATCTTGGGAGACGAGGAACTAACATCCCACCCGAAATTCTGCAACCACAGGGTGGGAGGATGAACTACTAAAACATAGAAGTGCAAATGTACACAAATAACCACCAAAATACACCACTACACCGGTTAGCAACCATGCGTGGAGGTATCTGCACTGTCAGAATTGCACCAGTGAACAGAACAGAGGATTGCCACGGCGGTGGCCACAAGGCGGGAAAGACGACTGGATCAACTCAATCCCAAAGAACGATCAACTTGAAACATTCACACTTAACTTCTTTTCTCCTTTCCCTCGGCGCATTTCGTCGTTTGTCCGGGACTGCTGTGCACAATTCTGAGCCGTCCGCAGTCGTCCCGGCAGACACCGACCCAGCCGAACTGCTCCCGGGACTCAAACCCTCGCCGAACGGCGGCTCCAGCGCCCCATGATGGTTACTGTTTGTTTACCTTCGTCGACATAGGCGATGATTACACTGCCATCCGCTTTCCGCGTACAACCAGTGAAGAGCGGACAGAGGGGCCTCAACCAGGCTGGCGTTCCTCCACGGGTAGAAATGCGAGTTGGATAACAACACCCGTACGCGGAAGGCAGGATGTCGGCGTCACCAGAGCAGACACGAAGGCCACTGCGCGACAACCTCTTCCAGCGTGACTGCGCTCGCCTATAAATAGTACAGGCCAAAGAGTCTGCTGCAGTAAACACGTGAGTCGGTCGTGTTACCAACCTACGGTTTCTAAGTACACCAAAGATAGAACTCGCAATCGATAGTGGGTACACTACGGGCGGGAGTTCAAACGAAAGAGCTTCATAAAAGACCAACCCTGAACAACCGCGGAAAAACGAAATAGAAGCGAAGCAATAAAAGACAGCAACGTGATGCTAGAGCCCGATCGCGCCCAAACACTATCGATTACCAAAAATATTGGCTCCACACGACGCTCAGGAAACGAGCCGTGGAAAGATGGAAGTACACACGGCTCAAATGTTTTTGGTGGGATTACTGAGTAAGGGTTATGGCCAAGTAGGGATGTTTTTGTGGTGGCCGATTGCCACTCCACCTAGGCCAGGGGGAGGTGATTATCTGTACAATGGAGGATATAGGGAGAAGTTTGGAAGCAGGATGGGAGCTTAGGGAGTGGGTTGTGTGGTTGAGGAGATAGAGAGATTTAAATGAAGGTGTTGCGATGGGTGAAAACTAAGGGATTTGGGTTTGGGAGTAGCCAGCCTGGGTGTTGAGATGGAAAACAGAGTTCCTAGCAAAAGACATCTTCTGTAGTGTATGCAGTTATTAGAAAGGGTGGATATTTTGGAGACCAATACCGAGGAATCTGATGATGTCTTTGGCAGTGGGAATTGGGCAGAGTGATATGAGTAGGATGACCAGTATGGTGGACAAGTGCTATTAATTCAGGTTTGATGGGTGGGATTTAGTCTTGAACTTGATGGAGTAGGAAGGGTGGGCATCATTGCACGTCTTGCAGGTGGGAGGGGAGGTGAGGTTGGAACAATGTTTGAGAAAGTGGGAGACATTACAGTGAGGGAAGATGGGGGGACACTTACAGTTGGGAGTGATGTGGTCATTGTAAACAAGGCATTTTTGGCAACAGTATGTTTCAGCGGGGGGGGGGGGGGGGATCTGGAGGGTTTGACTTTATGCCAGGGCACCCTCCATACAGACATGATTGATGAGGGGCAGACTCTGTGAAGACTTGATGATGTAGATGGGCCCTGAGTCATTGTAGAGTCATGTCTAAAGCAAGACTGGAATTGATTTTGGAAACCACCTTCACTGTCGTGGTAACAAAGGTAGGCTGTGAGACAGCGAGGTTGCTGACGTTGTTTGGATGTGAAAGTGGTGTTGAAGGGAGTGAGGGAGACTTGAAGGCAAAAAGTAACATGTGGGATTTTGAGGAGGAGGTTGGAGAGGAAGCTGAGATTCGTGGATCTGATGAGGACATAATCTTTTGCAGGGGATGATTTGAGTGATGGGAATGTGAGGGATGTATTTTCATATTTCTAGAGCGAGGGGCTTGACATTTAGGAACTTGGGGTCACGGTTGGAGAGAAGGAAAGTGAAAAGAGCCACAGGAGAAAGGGCAAGGGGGGGGGGAGGGATTGTCCTTGCGTTCGGTAGTATCTGGAGATGTTTGTCGTTTTGTGGTTACAGTGCTGCTAGTGGGGTCTACATTAGGGCGCTTCTGCTGTTTGTTATGATTGTGGGATGGAGTGGCAGTTGAAGAACTGGAGTAGGGGTGGGATGTGGTGTGGTGCAGGTCCTTGTGGTAGGTAGTCACATGTTGATAATAAAGTGGCTTCAGGTTTTGCTGTGGTGGGTCAGTGAGTAGTTAATTGGACAGGAGTTGCAGGGAAGGTGGTTGGAAAAACTGGAAATGGGAGATAAGGAAAGAATGATGTAGAAGATGTGGAAGAGTCGTGGGCAGGGAAGTGTTAGCAAAAGAAGCGAGTGAGGATGGGGACGAAGGTGTTAGAAGGGGAGGGTGGACATAGGATGGTGGGCCCGAGGAACTGCTCCATGTAGTGATAGTGGGAGCAGAGGAAGGGATGGTGTAAATGACGGAGCTGGGTGGAGTGTCCATTGTGTGTTAAAGGAAACAGGGAAACGAATGTCTACGATAATGATCAGCGGCGGAATGACGGCAGTGACGTCCAATGTGATATGATGACACCAGATAAGGATGGCGGCGGCTGTGAAGACGGACGGTCGGCGGCAACGGCGATGGCGACGAAGGAGGTGGAGGGGCGGCTGTGGCGGCGGCGACGGCGGCGGCAGCGCCTGCAACAATGGGAAGACAGCTTAACATGGAGGTGACAGCGATGCCTACAAGAAAACGATGGCACGCAAGGAGGTGATGTACACACGCACACCGAATGCTCTCTTGACCACACAAGCAAACAACGTAAGTGAACACATACGTGTGCAAAGCACATGGGAGTGGCGCCTAGCCCTCTATGCACAACAAGAGTGGCAACAAATGAAACCAGAGGCAGAGACTTCCAGTCGATTGATGTTCATGGATAGAGCCGTCAAAAGTGTCAACTTACATCTGGAAACCGTCAAAAATGTCAACTTACATGTGGGAAACATGTAGCATCGACACTTGAGAATGAAACACCCTTATACGAGTACATATTTACAAGATGAATCCACCCATGAAAATGCGACAAATACATATGATGAGAAAGTATGATGTTTTCTAAAGGAGCAGCTGTCTGCTCCACACTGTTACGTCACATTTTAAGACGAAAACTGAACTGTCGCAACCCACAGAGAGCAGTGCTACTGGTGGTAGACGACAATAGCATTGCTCACCAGCGCAGCGCAGCTTGCTAGCTCCATGCAGTGGAGGGAGTATGAACGCTATGCCTCGAGAATGCTAGCAGAAGCTAACAGGAATGAAGTGTGAAAGAACTACCTACCGCATAACGCCTCTTATGTTTCACTCAGTCTGGGTGGGCTTCATCTCTCCGTGCACCAACAGCACTGGAGACCAGAGCACGCGGCCTGGTCGGCCTTCACACCTCGATAACACACCCACCTGAATTTTCCACCATGTCAGAGAACATTTATGGAGCATCCTTAATATCAGCCCCCTACATAAGATTTCTAGGAGACGACATATATCATACATACAGAAAGTCATAGAATTTTCATTTCAATTTCATAGTGAAGTAGTGAAGTCATCGAGAAACGACGTAACGAAAGTTATGCTACCCAGGATTGCGAACGAACAGTCTGCTCTCTCACCTTTAGGAATTCGTCAATTCATTGATAATTCCCGCGTAATGTTTTAACATCTCGGAACTCAACATTGACTTTTGCTGAGTTAATCCACCTCTTTCCAATATTGTGATTCTGTATTACATGGATTAAACGAACTCTCGGTAGTCCGAAAGGGAAGAAATAAATGCTGCTCCATTAAGTTTCGGGAATGCAGCCGCATAAATTCTGCTTCTTTTTCTAATATTTCGGCTGTATACCTTTCAGCCATCTTCAGAGAGAGCCGTACGACTGACGCTCCAGCGCTCGCTCCATCCTTTTAAACTCGCGGGCCGCGCCACTGCGCATGCGGCCACAGATAAACAAGGCGCCAGTGATGTTGATCGGCAGCAAAGACGTACAATATGCATGAGTTACGTCTGTGGCTGCGCATTCGATCCATGCTGGGAGGTCGATGTATTACTGAGAGCTGAACTGTAGCGACGTCTTTGTAAGTTCAATATTGAAAGTGCCGGATTCCGTGATTTATCTAATGTGAAACCGCTGTCTCTATTAATTAAATTCTTCGTCAAGCGGATTTCAATGGCCTCTTTTACTACGGAGTCCCAGAAAGATGAAACAGAAGTCAGAATTTCGACATTTTCATATACCATAGAGTGACCAGAATCAATACAATGCTCTGCCACAGCAGATTTACTGGGTTGTAAGAGCCGAGTGTACCTGCGATGTTCCGTACACCTCTCTTGGACTGTACGATTCGTTTGTCCGATATATGAAAGGCCACATTCACATGGTATCTTGTAAACTCCAGGCTTGCGGAGTAGTAAGTCATCTTTAACGGAACCCAGGAGTGCAGCCGTCTTCGCCGGTGGACGAAAAATCACTTTTACTTTATGTATAGTGAGGATCCGTCCTATTTTGGATGAAAGGCTTCCCACATACGGCAGGAAAGCCATGGATTTAAATGTTTCCTCGTCATCTTCTGCATTCCTTACGGACACCTTAGGTTTTATTTGTAGTGCCTTACGTATCTGTTGTGGAGAATACCCATTGTCCTCAAAAACTCTCTTCAGATGTAAAAGTTCGTCTTTTAAACTACTTTCATCAGATATGACGTGTGCTCGGTGTACCAAAGTTCTTAGAACACTACTCGTCTGCGAAGGATGGTGACAGCTATTTGCATGTAAATATAAGTCCGTATGGGTCGGTTTCCGATATACTGCATGACCCAAAGTGCCATCTTCTTTGCGCCGAACCAAGACATCCAAGAATGGAAGACATCCCTCCTTTTCCACTTCCATTGTAAACTGAATTTGTCCATGGATGGAATTCAGATGGTTTAAGAAGTCCTGCAATTTGTCCTCGCCATTGGGCCACACTACAAAGGTGTCATCAACGTACCTCCAAAAAACTGTAGGCTTCAAACTAGCAGACTCCAGGGCCTTCTCCTCGAAGTCCTCCATAAATAACTTAGCCACCAAGGGTGACAAAGGACTACCCACGGCAACACCGTCAGTCTGGTCAAAAAAGTCGTTATTAAATAAAAAGTATGTGGAGGTCATCACATGGTGAAACAAAGCTAAAATCTCCTTATCAAAACTTTTTCCAATGAGATCTAAAGATTCAGAGAGAGGTACCTTAGTAAATAGCGACACTACATCAAAGCTGACTAATAGATCAGAGGGGTTCAGTTTCAAAGATTTTAATTTGCCAATAAAACCTGCAGAACCTGAAGATTCACATGAAATAAATGCTGTTAATCTTTCGCCGCCCGGAGTGGCCGTGCGGTTCTGGGCGCTACAGTCTGGAGCCGTGCGACCGCTACGGTCGCAGGTTCGAATCCTGCCTCGGGCCTGGATGTGTGTGACGTCCTAAGGTTAGTTAGGTTTAATTAGTTCAAAGTTATAGGCGACTGATGACCTCAGAAGTTAAGTCGCACAGTGCTCAGAGCCATTTGAACCATTTGTTAATCTTTCCCCAGAAAAAGGCATAATATGTTCTCCTAAACAGAACAGCTGACTAACCTAGAGATATAGATACACTTTTTTTTTTTTTTTTTTGGTCATCAGTCTACTGACTGGTTTGATGCAGCCCGCCACGAATTCCTTTCCTGTGCTAACCTCTTCATTTCAGAGTAGCACTTGCAACCTACGTCCTCAATTACACTCCTGGAAATTGAAATAAGAACTCCGTGAATTCATTGTCCTAGGAAGGGGAAGCTTTATTGACACATTCCTGGGGTCAGATACAATACATGATCACACTGACAGAACCACAGGCACATAGACACAGGCAACAGAGCATGCACAATGTCGGCACTAGTACAGTGTATATCCACCTTTCGCAGCAATGCAGGCTGCTATTCTCCCATGGAGACGATCGTAGAGATGCTGGATGTAGTCCAGTGGAACGGCTTGCCATGCCATTTCCACCTGGCGCCTCAGTTGGATCAGCGTTCGTGCTGGACATGCAGACCGCGTGAGACGACGCTTCATCCAGTCCCAAACATGCTCAATGGGGGACAGATCCGGAGATCTTGCTGGCCAGGGTAGTTGACTTACACCTTCTAGAGCACGTTGGGTGGCACGGGATACATGCGGACGTGCATTGCCCTGTTGGAACAGCAAGTTCCCTTGCCGGTCTAGGAATGGTAGAACGATGGGTTCGATGACGGTTTGGATGTACCGTGCACTATTCAGTGTCCCCTCGACGATCACCAGTGGTGTACGGCCAGTGTAGGAGATCGCTCCCCACACCATGATGCCGGGTGTTGGCCCTGTGTGCCCCGGTCGTATGCAGTCCTGATTGTGGCGCTCACCTGCACGGCGCCAAACACGCATACGACCATCATTGGCACCAAGGCAGAAGCGACTCTCATCGCTGAAGACGACACGTCTCCATTCGTCCCTCCATTCACGCCTGTCGCGACACCACTGGAGGCGGGCTGCACGATATTGGGGCGTGAGCGGAAGACGGCCTAACGGTGTGCGGGACCGTAGCCCAGCTTCATGGAGACGGTTGCGAATGGTCCTCGCCGATACCCCAGGAGCAACAGTGTCCCTAATTTGCTGGGAAGTGGCGGTGCGGTCTCCTACGGCATTGCGTAGGATCCTACGGTCTTGGCGTGCATCCGTGCGTCGCTGCGGTCCGGTCCCAGGTCGACGGGCACGTGCACCTTCCGCCGACCACTGGCGACAACATCGATGTACTGTGGAGACCTCATGCCCCACGTGTTGAGCAATTCGGCGGTACGTCCACCCGGCCTCCCGCATGCCCACTATACGCCCTCGCTCAAAGTCCGTCAACTGCACATACGGTTCACGTTCACGCTGTCGCGGCATGCTACCAGTGTTAAAGACTGCGATGGAGCTCCGTATGCCACGGCAAACTGGCTGACACTGACGGCGGCGGTGCACAAATGCTGCGCAGCTAGCGCCATCCGACGGCCAACACCGCGGTTCCTGGTGTGTCCGCTGTGCCGTGCGTGTGGTCATTGCTTGTACAGCCCTCTCGCAGTGTCCGGAGCAAGTATGGTGGGTCTGACACACCGGTGTCAATGTGTTCTTTTTTCCATTTCCAGGAGTGTACTTGCTTGACGTATTCCAATCTCTGTCTTCCTCTATAGTTTTTGCCCTCTACAGCTCCCTCTAGTACCATTGGCGTCATTCCCTCATGTCTTAGCAGATGTCCTATCATCCTGTCCCTTCTCCTTATCAGTGTTTTCCACATATTCCTTTCCTCTCCGATTCTGCGTAGAACCTCCTCATTCCTTACCTTATCAGTCCACCTAATTTTCAACATTCGCCTATAGCATCACATCTCAAATGCTTCGATTCTCTTCTGTTCCGGTTTTCCCACAGTCCATGTTTCACTGCTATACAACGCTGTACTCCAGACGTACATCCTCAGAAATTTCTTCCTCAAATTAAGGCCGGTGTTTGATATTAGTAGACTTCTCTTGGCCAGAAATGCCTTTTTTGCCATAGCGAGTCTGCTTTTGATGTCCTCCTTGCTCCGTCCGTCATTGGTTATTTTACTGCCTAGGTAGCAGAATTCCTTAACTTCATTGACTTCGTGACCATCAATCCTGTTGTTAAGTTTCTCGTTGTTCTCATTTCTACTACTTGTCATTACCTTCGTCTTTCTCCGATTTACTCTCAAACCATACTGTGTACTCATTAGACTGTTCATTCCGTTCAGCATTTCATTTAATTCTTCTTCACTTTCACTCAGGATAGTAATGTCATCAGCGAATCGTATCATTGATATCCTTTCACCTTGTATTTTAATTCCACTCCTGAACCTTTCTTTTATTTCCATCAATGGTTCAAATGGCTCTGAGCACTATGGGACTTAACATCTATGGTCATCAGTCCCCTAGAACTTAGAACTACTTAAACCTAACTAACCTAAGGACATCACACAACACCCAGCCATCACGAGGCAGAAAAAATCCCTGACCCCGCCGGGAATCGAACCCGGGAACCCGGGCGTGGGAAGCGAGAACGCTACCGCACGACCACGAGATGCGGGCTTTATTTCCATCATTGCTTCCTCGATGTACAGATTGAAGAGTAGGGGCGAAAGGCTACAGCCTTGTCTTACACCCTTCTTAATATGAGCATTTCGTTCTTGATCGTCCACTCTTATTATTCCCTCTTGGTTGTTGTACATATTGTATATGACCCGTCTCTCCCTATATCTTACCCCTACTTTTTTCAGAATCTCGAACAGCTTGCACCATTTTATATTGTCGAACGCTTTTTCCAGGTCCACAAATCCTATGGAAGTGTCTTGATTTTTCTTTAGCCTTGCTTCCATTATTAGAAGTAACGTCAGAATTGCCTTCTCGTCCCTTTACTTTTCCTAAAGCCAAACTGATCGTCACCTAGCGCATTCTCAATTTCCTTTTCCATTCTTCTGTATATTATTCTTGTAAGCAGCTTCGATGCATGAGCTGTTAAGCTGATTGTGCAATAATTCTCGCACTTGTCAGCTCTTGCCGTCTTCGGAATTGTGTGGATGATGCTTTTCCGAAAGTCAGATGGTATATCGCTAGACTCATATATTCTACACACCAACGTGAATAGTCGTTGTGTTGCCACTTCCCCCAATGATTTTAAAATTCTGATGGAATGTTATCTATCCCTTCTGCCTTATTTGACCGTAAGTCGTCCAAAGCTCTTTTAAATTCCGATTCTAATACTGGATCCCCTATCTCTTCTAAATCGAGACCTATTTCTTCTTCTATCACATCAGACAAATCTTCACCCTCATAGAGGCTTTCAATGTATTCTTTCCACCTATCTGCTCTCTCCTCTGCATTTAACAGTGGAATTCCCATTGCACTCTTAATGTTACCACCGTTGCTTTTAATGTCACCAAAGGTTGTTTTGACTTTCCTGTATGCTGAGTCTGTCCTTCCGACAATCATATCGTTTTCGATGTCTTCACATTTTTCCTGCAGCCATTTCGTCTTAGCTTCCCTGCACTTCCTATTTATTTCATTCCTCAGCGACTTGTATTTCTGTATTCCTGATTTTCCCGGAACATGTTTGTACTTCCTCCTTTCATCAATCAACTGAAGTATTTCTTCTGTTACCCATGGTTTCTTCGCAACCAACTTCTTTGTACCTATGTTTTCCTTCCCAACTTCTGTGATGGCCCTTTTTAGAGATGTCCATTCCTCTTCAACTGTACTGCCTACTGCGCTATTCCTTATTGCTGTATCTATAGCGTTAGAGAACTTCAAACGTATCTCGTCATTCCTTAGTACTTCCGTATCCCACTTCTTTGCGTATTGATTCTTCCTGACTAATGTCTTGAACTTCAGCCTACTCTTCATCACTACTATATTGTGATCTGAGTCTGTATCTGCTCCTGGGTACGCCTTACAATCCAGTATCTGATTTCGGAATCTCTGTCTGACCATGATGTAATCTAATTGAAATCTTCCCGTATCTCCCGGCCTTTTCCAAGTATACCTCCTCCTCTTGGGATTCTTGAACAGGGTATTCGCTATTACTAGCTGAAACTTGTTACAGAACTCAATTAGACTTTCTCCTCTTTCATTCCTTGTCCCAAGCCCATATTCTCCTGCAACCTTTTCTTCTACTCCTTCCCCTACAACTGCATTCCAGTCGCCCATGACTATTAGATTTTCGTCCCCCTTTACATACTGCATTACCCTTTCAATTTCCTCATTCACTTTCTCTATCTGTTCATCTTCAGCTTGCGACGTCGGCATGTATACCTAAACTATCGTTGTCGGTGTTGGTCTGCTGTCGATTCTGATTAGAACAACCCGGTCACTGAACTGTTCACAGTAACACACCATCTGCCCTACCTTCCTATTCATAACGAATCCTACACCTGTTATACCATTTTCTGCTGCAATTGATATTACCCGATACTCATCTGACCAGAAATCCTTGTCTTCCTTCCACTTCACTTCACTGACCCCTACTATATCTAGATTGAGCCTTTGCAGTTCCCTTTTCAGATTTTCTAGTTTCCCTACCACGTTCAAGCTTCTGACATTCCACGCCCCGACTCGTAGAACGTTATCCTTTCGTTGATTATTCAATCTTTTTCTCATGGTAACCTCCCCCTTGGCAGTCCCCTCCCGGAGATCCGAATGGGGGACTATTCCGGAATCTTTTGCCAATGGAGAGATCATCATGACACTTCTTCAATTACAGGCCACATATCCTGTGGATACCCATTACGTGTCTTTAATGCAGTGGTTTCCATTGCCTTCTGCATCCTCATGTAGTTGATCATTGCTGATTCTTCCACCTTTAGGGGCAATTTCCCACCCCTAGGACAAGAGAGTGCCCTGAACCTCCATCCGCTCCTCCGCCCTCTTTGACAAGGCCGTTGGCAGAATGAGGCTGACTTCTTATGCCGGAAGTCTTCGGCCGCCAATGCTGATTATTTATCAAAATTGAGGCAGTGGCGGAGATCGAACCCGGGACCGAAGACGTTTTGATTATGAATCAAAGACGCTACCCCTAGACCACGGATCACAACATAGATACACTATGTGAACAAAAGTATCTGGACATGTGGCTTAAAATGGCTTACAATTTCGTGGCACCCTCCATAATGCTGGAATTCAGTATGGTGTTGGACCACCCTTAGCCTTGATGACAGCGTCCACTCTGGCAGGCATATCCTACTTTCAATCAAGTGCTGGAAGGTTTCTTGGGGAATGGTAGCCCATTCTTCACGGAGTGCTGAACTGAGGAGAGGTATCGATGTTGGTCGGTGAGGCCTGGCACGAAGTTGGCGTTCCAAAACACCCAAACGGTATTCTATACGACTCAGATCAGGTCTCTGTGCAGGCCAGTCCATTACATGGATGTTACTGTCGTGTAACAACTCCACCACAGGCCGTTCATTATGCACAGGTGCTCGATTGCGTTGAAAAATGCAATCGCCGTCCCTGAACTGCTCTTCAACAGTGGGAAGTAAGACGATGCTTAAAACATCAATGTAGGCCTGTGTTGTGATACTGTCACGTAAAACAACAAGGGATGCAAGTCCTCTCCACGAAAAACACGATCACTCGATAACACCATCGAATTTTACTGTTGGCTCTACACATACTGGCGCCCTCGCCGTTAGCCGTGAGTTCTATCGCACTGCTTTCCGGACGGGAAGGCGTGTCAGTCCCCGGCACGAATCCGCCCGGCGTATGAGTGTCGAGATCAGATGTGCTCGCCAGTCTGTGGATGGTTTTTAAGGCGGTTTTCCATCTGCCTCGGCGAATGCGGGCTGCTTCCCCTAATTGCGCCTCAGTTACACTATGTCGGCGACTGCTGCGCAAACGTTCCCGGGGAGGTCCTCTGGGGCCGAACCGCACAATAACCCTGGGTACGGTGCGGGGCGACGATGGGGTGAGTGGACTGCTGTAGCCTGTTGTTGAGGGCTACGACGGGGACGAAGTCTCTCCGTCCTTTCTAGGTCCCCAGTTCCATACAATACTATACACACGCTGGCAGATGACGTTCACCGGGCATTCGCCATACCCACAACCTGCCATCGGGTCGCCACATTGTGTACTTTGATTCGTCACTGCACACAACGTTTTTACACTGTTCAATCGTCCGATGTTTACGCTTCATACCAAGCGAGGCGTCGTTTGCGATATACCGGCGTAATGCGTGGCTTATAAGCACCCGCTCGATCATGAAATCCAAGTTTTCTCACCTCCCACCTTCTACTTGCAGTGCGTCCTGATGCAGTTTGAAATTCTTGTGTGATGGTCTATACAGATGTCTCCCTAATACACATTGCGACCCTCTTCCATTGTCGGTGGTCTCTGTCAGTCAACAGACGAGGTCGGCCTGTACGCTTTTGTGCTGTAAGTGTCCCTTCACGTTTCACTTCACTATCACATCAGAAACAGTGGACCTAGGGATGTTTAGGAGTGTGGTAATCTTCCATACAGATGAATGTTACAAGTGACACTCAGCCACCTGACCACGTTCGAAGTCCGCGAGTTCCGCGCAGCGCCCCATTGTGCTCTCTCACGATGTCTAATGACTACTGAGGTCGCTGATAAAGAGCACCTGGCAGTAGTTGGCAGCACAATGCACCTAATATGAAAAAGAAAAAGGATGTTTTTGTGGGTGTCCGGATACTTTTGATCACATAGTGTATTTGATAGTATGAGTGAACTTGACGATACTTCACGCAGTACATCTTACTGTAACTTCGGTGTCACGGAATAGGTGTAGTTCTGACGTATAGTAGCATTATCCATTGAACTTTCACTTTTAGGTATACGATTTTCTACCAAAGACCTGAAACTACCACAACTCTGAAGCTTAATGTTCCATACACATTTCTGAAGAGCAGTGCAATTTTTGAATCAGCAGGCCATTTTATCGTCTTTTTTGAGAATCAGACACATGCACACGAGGTGGGTGTGCAGAACACATACAATGCAAAGATATTGATGGTGATTTAACGCCATCTAACACTCCGTAAACATACATTCAGCTAGCAGGTTCCACCCACTACGGTGGCAAACTTTATGAGTGTGAACTTACTACCTTGGACGCCAAATGCAACAATGATTCAGTGTGACAACATATTTATAGGTTCTTGCAGGTGCATAACAACAACTGTTTATGAAAGTCACGTCTGCTGTCCCCACTGCACAACAAACGCCTTGTATGTAGTTCACCTGCTCGATATATACATATGTTTGTGATTCATCATGTCTGCTGTTCTGCCCTAAAGTGTCTAGAACCCTTTAGGTTATTGGTAGAAGGAGGATTCCAACTGACAAACGCTTTAAAATGTGTGGGGTGCCTCTTACAGCTACATGCGTGACAAATTTCGTAAGTTGGTCTCTGTCGAGGCTGAGAAACGACGTCGGTTACATGGAGATGACAATGTTTTAGCAGTAGAAATACTAGGCAAAGTGAGCAGGATAAAGATCCATGATCAAACCATTTAAGTTGCTGCACTGAATTTGATTTCACACCATTTTATAAATAGGGCAATTGGCCTTTGTCAGAGAGGGATTGTTAGGGGAGGTGGAGGGTGTAGGGAAGCAGCCTACTCACGCTGTAGTAAATTCACATCAGTTTCCATTGTGTGCCAGCCAGTCTGCTGTAACTAGCTCTGACGTCATAAATGTTGCGCAATACCTTAAAAATCAAGCAAATGACCTAAAACTTTTCTAGCATGTCAGGAATAATACTAAATTAATGTGTGTTAAATATCAGTTCGATAACTTTAGCCATTTTCGAAATTTGGACGTTTTTCTGAAAAAAATCATTGGCGCAACAGAAAAGAGCTAGAGACTTCAAAATTTATATTTAGATTCATCTTTCATAATGATTTAATAAAAACAGTACTTTGGATTTCACAAATTAAGATTTTAGTGGAAATTCATGATTTTGTGGTTTTCGTCTCAAAACTGAAGGAAGCAAGATAGATTAAGTAGGCTAATAAATAAGGCTAGGATGTTTAGATTTAAATAGGTTGGAGGTCCGCTATGACTATGAAGATGTGAAAAGTTTCTTTTGAATACCTATAAAATAATAGCGATAGCGGATCTCAAAAGGGCCAGTTCAGAGCTCATCTACTGCGTGCAGTGTATTTTAATTAATTCTCTCGCCCAAAATATTTAACTTAGCCACGTCAAAAATTTATTATCAATACTTACCTGCCTGCTGAATGCACATTTAAATTAAGAGCTTCATCGGCCATCAGCAAAAGAAGCTATAATTTATTATGTAACTTGAAGTGGTGCGTTACTAGCCCAGCGGCTAGTCGGGAGAGCCGATTTGATCAGGCGTTCCCTTAGCCGTCCGCACCGCGGCTTTATATATAAGAACGCTGCACGAGGAAGGAAGGACCCAGTTCTCTCCAGACGCTGAATAACACACCATCTGTGTCGGGAGTTGCGTCGCATCGGTATCACTGCTACAAACAGCCTTGGGTGCCGTATTAAGTTACTAGAGATACGCGGAACCATGAAATCATTTCAAGTGAAGGGTTAATTCTGGGATGATTTTCATTATCTAGCTTCAGTTTGCGTATTGTCGTATTTTCACGTGCCGTCGTGGGACAGACATTCTACCAATTATTTAGCGTGGCGTTTGATGAAATACTCTCAACAAATTATGGCGAGCATTCATTTCAACATTTAATTCGGACATTTATAGTTGCATCAGCGCATTAGACTCTGAACTGCTCTGTTAGTTAGGTTGAAAGGATACTTGTGTTTTTTATCAGTGAACTTCAGAATATACTCAACTATTTTGGAAAATCGTTTTTGATTAGAAATCCCGGACAATCTCCTAATTCCTCAGAGCTATAAGCTGCAGCTATAATTGTATTCTCAGATGAAGTGGGCACTAGGAACTCTAATTACAGGCTTCACGTTTTGTTAAATCACTTTCTGGGTGCTAAAAAGTAAATAGAGAGCCAGTGTTGAGAACGGCAAAAGACAGCATTAACAACATTCTAAAAGCCAGAAACTGATTCAACATGCAAGCATTTATACAGCAGACAATTATTTTTCTATACACCGCCGCCCCACATATGGTGCATCGGCCGGGAAATCAACTAAGTGAAAGTGATTTTTAACTATTCGGATTCGCGAGTGAAATGCGATACGCAGCTGAGTAATAGAACAGTGAAAGTGTTACGTGTGCATGTGGACGACGCAATTGGATTAACAACGCATCTGGATTGACGGAGCTGGCACTGGGTCTAGCGGCGCTGCCGGCATCGAGGGAAGCCAGTTTCGCCTCACTGCAGTTATCCG
This sequence comes from Schistocerca piceifrons, assembly GCF_021461385.2. NCBI lineage: Eukaryota > Metazoa > Arthropoda > Insecta > Orthoptera > Acrididae > Schistocerca > Schistocerca piceifrons. The sequence continues at coordinate 755,669,568 of NC_060138.1, forward strand.
CCACAGCAGCCAGAGCCGCGCCTGCAGTTACGGGCCACGCAAACACACAACAGCCGTCGGAGTGCCGTCTGCAGTTCAACGTGCCACGTCGCATCAGTAATCCTGGTACGCCGCGCCGGCAACGCCATACGTCGTGCAGAAGGAACTAAGTTAAGTGAAAAGCTGTTAAAAATTTTACTAACCTGCACTAAAAGACTGTCAGCGATGGAACCGCCAAAAGAAACTGAGGTTAAACTTATATCAGAACCTATGTCTGTTGAGGGAACTGTAAATCCAGACAACGGTTCAAGGGTAAACATGCATGAAGGTAGTAATGTTAAGGTGAAATATGAAATATTGTCTCCTGACAGTAGTTTGAAAAGAGGCAATGATTCAATAATAGAGACCCCTGTAGTAAAGCAGAAAGCAGAAATTGTTAATTTATTGGATGATAGTTTCTCTGTTCAATTAAAAATGAATCAGTCAACAGAGGTGGTAGAGTTTAAGAAGGAGAAGTTAGATATGACTAATCAATCAGAAGTTTCATTTAGTTTTGATGATTCTTGTGTTGGAGCTAGTTTTTCGTCACCTGAGTGTGATAAAAAGCCAGCTAGTGAGCAACCCAAAGATGCTGGGGCTGTTGATTTAAATGTTATATTACAAGCAATAGCTGCCAGTAATCCTAGGATGACAGCTGAATTAAAGTCTGAAATAAGTGAACAGGTCAAAAACAGTAATGCCGAATTAAAGTCTGAGATTGTGGCTAGTTAATCAAATTTTAATAAACGATTGGAGGTAATGGACGATACCTTCAAGGCTGGTTGCAATAAGTTGAAAGAGGATCTAGACAGTTTGAATTATAAAATTGATTACAATCATGAGGATATTAAGAAAAATGTTGCTCAACAGTTTTCTGAAATATATAAAACAGTTAAATCCGAAGTTGCTGAGGTTCGCAGAGACTTCCAAATGGAAGATGCGAAGCTGGAGCACAAGTTAACAGAAAAGATCGAGGCGGAATCTGAACTGTGCTCAGATAGATTTAAAGATGTTAATATAAAAGTAAACATATGTCAAGCAGATGTAGATGCAATCAAAACTGATACTACTCATATTGTACAAAGAGTAGAAAATGTTGAAATGAAAGTAGAAAATATTAGTACTAACATTGCTAACATTGAGAGTAAAGTAGCTTCAGTAACTTCTGGTAATGGTAGTATACAACAAGTTGTAGCTGCAAACGCCGCTTTTATCGGGTGTCGGCAGTTCTTGCGGTTCGATCCAGATAAAAATATCCACCCGCTAGATTTCTGGAACGATTTTGAAGATGTGATTCCACCAACTTGGTCTGAACGAGAGAAAATTTCATTTATTAGAAGCCATTTAGTAGGTGACGCCATGCGTTGGTCAGCTGATGTTATGTTAAAGTGTAAAACATTAGCGGAATTTAAAACAGCTTTTATTAATGAGTATTGGTCTAGCAATAAGCAAAATGAAGTGTTGAGAGAATTTTGGAGTGGAAAACGCTTCAATGCAGGCAAGGAATCAATTAAAGAGTTTGCTAGGTCATGGATTTCACGTTTGTCACATTTGGCGGAAAAGCTAAAACCAGAAATGATTATACTAGGTCTTGAAGCCAAACTGTCATGGTATTGGCAAACTAGAATTATATCTGCCCCTAGAGACAATCTGGATCGTTTCATTGAGTATCTGGAACGTGTAGAACGTGTTGCGGCCAATGAGGAGCAATCACGTAATAACAGAAATTCTAATAATAATAGTAGTGATTTTAGGAACGAGCAAAATGGCAATGTAAACATCAGAACAGTAGGTGTTCGCCATCCTAAGAGAGGTAGGAATTGGGGAAATAATTATCAGAACCAACAATGGCATCCAAATGACAGTAATGTTGTTCCAAACAGAATTATGCAGGTAAACAACAGCGCGGAAAGCAATGGTATGCCGGCTAACTATAATGAAACTAAAGGAAACAGTAGTAGGCCGAGGCAGGAAAACTAGTTCCCGTCTATGAGGACACTGGCGCTCACCAGGCGGCTACTTTTCCTAAGCCAGTAGTTACGAGAATTGGTAAGACAGATCAGAATACTCAGAATACTGAACATGTGGATGAAGAGTTGGTAGCACCTAAGGATACAACAGAAATATTGGATCACTCACAGTATTTGATAGATACCGTGTTAGAGACGCTCTCTAAGTGGGAAGAGAAAGAGAAGGCGCAGCGGTGTAACGATAGGGAGGAGCTACAAAATACTGAATTGACAGGTGAAGAAGCAGAAGAAATTCATGCTTATATTTACGATGAAGATGATGTGCTCTTATCTAAAGTGCCTGTGCAGGATGTTGATAATATACTAATAGATTTAGGACAGGAGATAAGTGAGAATGTAGAGGGTAGGTTGTTGAGGGTCGATGAACCCAGTAGCTGTGACCAGTTGTCACTTGAGAAGGAAACCGACGATAATGGTGAAAGTTGTTTAGCTGTAACTACAGTAATTTGGGTTATGTTCAGCAAACTAAATGTAATGAAGTCGTGCGGTGTTTCGATTTAAAATTAATAGACCGACTGGAAAAGGCAGCTGAAAATGTAATTCAGGAAACCCCTACACACTGTGACCTAAATGTAATGAAGACAGATGTCGATCACTTTAGTTGGAGACAAATCCAAAAGGAACTACTAGATGAATTTGAGGAACCACCTGTACAACCGAGAATAAGCCACCCTATAATAATAGTGCATATGTTGGGTATCAATGTACGTTGTCTCTTAGACAGTGGAAGTGAGGTGAGTGCAATATCTCAGTCCTTCTTTGATGCATTCCCTGGTAAAGACAAGCTTACAGTAAAGAGGGTATCAGGACAAAGAATAATTGGTGCTACTGGCAAGGTTTCAAAAACGGTAAAGCAAGAAGCTTTGCTGCCCTTTAACATTAATGGTAATTTAATTGATCATCCATGTTTAATTGTAAACAATCTCAGTATTGAGGTTTTAATTGGCATAGCTTTCTTGTCAAAATATCAGAGTGTTGTTGACTTTGAAAGAAGCCAGTTAAAAATGGTCTTGCCAATAACCGGAGTAATTACAGTCCCTTTTAGTGATAAACATGTAGTAACTGATGATGGAACTTGGGAGCTGCCTATACGAGTTCTGAAAAATAGGAGGTATTGGGACGAAGGTGTTGATCTTAGTACAAGTAAGCTAAACACAGAAGAAGAAGAAGAAGCAATTATTGTGGACAAAATAGAAGCTAAATTGCAGGAAATCGATAAGATTTCAGCCAATCAGAAGGAAGAACTGAGACAGATTCTAAAAAGGCATCATAAGGTATTTTCAGATCGACCTGGCATAGTCAAAGGTTATGAATGTCAATTAAAGGTGAAACCCGGCCAAGTGTTTTTCAGGAAGCCATACCAAATACATGTAGCTAGGAAGGAGGCGGTTCGAAAGGAGATACAGAGAATGCTGGAGTGGGGTGTGATTGAGAAAGCGGTCAGTGAGTACAATAATCCTCTTGTTGTTGTACCAAAAAGAGACAGGAGTGTCAGATTGGTCTTGGACGCCCGTTGGTTGAATGTAATAGTGGTTAGGGAAAGTGATAGACCGCAGAACATGGACGAGTTATTGCAAAAATTCCGGGGAGTAAAATTCTTAACTTCTTTGGACATCACGTGTGGATATTGGAATTTTCCACTGGCGGAAAGTTCAAGGAAGTAGACAGCTTTCTTGTACGAAGGAGTTTGTTACCAATACCGTGTGGTACCTTTCGGACTTAATATCTCTGTTTGTGCCTTCGTACGTGTGATGTGCCATGTTTTAGGACCAGCTTTAAGTAATAAAATAACAGTCTACGTAGATGATCTGTTAATAGCAACTCCTACCTGGGAAGAACACATAGCTTTATTAGAGGAAGTTTTAGAGGCTATTGAGAGAGGTGGCATGAAACTAAAGATTGAAAAGACAGAGTGCGTTAAAGAGGAAATAGGTTTCTTGGGATATATGATTAGTGGTAAAGGTATTCTGCCTGACTCAGGGAAACTAGCAGTCATTGAAAAATTTGAGGCTCCCAGAAACAAGAAGCAGTTGAGATCGATGTTCGGTCTGTTCGGTTTCTATAGGCGTTTTGTTAGTGATCAAGCTTTTAATGCTCCTTGTCTTCACCTCCTGCTGAAAAAGAATACCCCTTGGGTTTGGACAGCAGAATGTCAACAGGCGTTTGAGGTGCTTAAACAATCTTTAATTAATAGTCCAATTTTGCATCATCCTGATTTTGAAAAACCATTCTGTATGTCTGTTGATGCTAGTGGCTATGGTATAACTGTGGAGATATTCCAGGTAGAAATAGAGAACGAACAAGAAGTGCACAAGACTATAGCTTTCGCAAGTAGATCATTACAGGCAGCAGAGAGAAATTATGGCATGTCAGAACTAGAAGCATTGGCAATTGTATTTGGGGTACAGAAGTTTGAGCAGTATCTATTAGGTCACAAGATAATTGTTTACAGTGACCATAAGGAGTTGACCTTTTTAAAGACCTGTAAGTTGAGGAATTCTCGTTTGGTAAGATGGTCATTGTATCTCCAGCAGTTTGACCTTGAGATTAAATATATTCAAGGGAAAGACAATCTGGTAGCTGATGGGTTATCTAGAAGTGCGGAGCTCTGTGATGACGCGGGAATTACAGCAACAGACCTAAATGAAGTTCGAATGTTTGCATTGCACGAAGTAAAGGAAGAAAGTGCATTAAAGAGAGTGATTAAGAACTTGAGACGTGAGCAGAATGCAGATGACCAACTGAAATTAGTGAAGAGCTATTTAGGAAATGCGAACTATCCTAAGGTTTCGCAATACTATTGTTTGCATAAAGGTATTCTGTTTAGGAGGAAAAAGATAGGTGTTTCTGAGTGGAAGCTGTGCTTTCCCTCACAACATGTAGACTTACTAATCGACTATATACACCTGAGGTGCGGGCACTACGGTGCAAAGAAGTGCATTGCAAAATTAAAAGAGAAGGTTGTGTTTGACAACATGTACCGCCGTGTGGCCAAGCGTCTAGCATCTTGTATAGTGTGCCAGAAAGTCCGTGCTGCTAACACCAGAATACAAGGGGATATGCATTCAGTAGAGCCAACTGAAACCCTAGAATTACTGGCTTGTGATTTGTTTGGCCCTCTTCCTCTTTCGAGAGGTGGTTGTACCCATGTTTTTGTTGTTGTGGATGGATTCAGTAAATATGTTAAGCTATACCCAATTAAAAGAGCAAATGCAAAAACGTTGGTTGAAAAGTTGGAAAAAGATTTCTTCGTGAACGTTGGCGTTCCGAAGAATTTGCTGTCAGACAACGGGCCTCAATTTACTTCTGATAGATTTAAGGAATGTCTAGATAAGGCCGGCGTGAAACATCTGAAAATATCTGCGTATTTCCTTCAAGGAAATATGAGTGAACGTATTATGAGGGAATTGAATAGGCTTTGCAGAACTTATTGTGCTTGGAAACACTCAAGTTGAGCAGAGCACATTAAGTATTTTGAGAATGTAATTAACAACTTAAGACATGATGCATCTGGTTTTGCACCTTGCGAATTGATGTTTGGCCAAGAACCGCACAATGTGATTGCAGATATGGTAGAATTCCCTATTCTAACGCAAATATCCACAGACGAGAAGAAACTAAAGGCTAGGGCTAATATGAGAAAAAGAGCGTTGGAAAGGAAGAAGCGTCATGACGCAAAAGCTGTACCTACTAGCTTTGAAATAGGTCAATTAGTCCTTGTTAAAACCAAAGAAAAATCAAAGAAAGTAAATGCAGAAACAAAGAAATTCATGTTCGTATACAAAGGACCTTTCAGGATCATAGGAAAACCACATGCCAATGCATATAGGCTAGAGTACCCTAAAAGTAAGAACCTATTAGGTCTCAGGAACGTGATCGACCTGAAGAGATTCATAGGTAGCCAATGAATGCTGTAGGGAGGAAGTTGTTCTGTAACCTCTACACAGTGTGGCAGCTGTGCAGTCCCAGCTGTGTGAGAGCTTCTTTCCCTTTCAGGTCTCACTCATTCTTCCTCTTTCCTGTCCTCAAAAATTTCGACCTCTTCTTTCATACATTAAATTTTCCGGTATGGTTATCAATACAGCATTAAACCAATGAATGCTGTAGGGAGGAGGTTGTTCTGTAACCTCTACACAGTGTGGCAGCTGTGCAGTCCCAGCTGTGTGAGATCTTCTTTCCCTTTCAGGTCTCACTCATCCTTCCTCTTTCCTGTCCTCAAAAATTTCGACCTCTTCTTTCATACATTAAATTTTCCGGTATGGTTATCAATACAGCATTAAACCAATGAATGCTGTAGGGAGGAGGTTGTTCTGTAACCTCTACACAGTGTGGCAGCTGTGTGAGATCTTCTTTCCATTTCAGGTCTCACTCATTCTTCATCTTTCCTATCCACAAAAATTTCGACCTCTTCTTTCCAGACATGAAAATTTTCTGTCATGGCTATCAAGCCATGAGTTATGTAACCATTCTATTTACTGATTAGTGAAGAAAAATACCTAATGTGACAAACCTAATAGTGACAAACAATAGGGAAGTATGACGTAATTAAGATACAAATGTATTTGAGTAACAATTATGTATAGTACCCTGGTAATATAGTAAGTACAAAGTGTTGTTTTATTGGAAATGGTCCACCAACAGTAATTTAATAAGATATAAATGTTCGTTTACAAGCAGGATCTGAAGTGGTAGTGAAACCTAGTGTATGCATTAGAGCTAACTAATAAATAGTAAGAAAGAGATTGCTTAGTGTTATGAAAAATATGCAGATAAGTTGTAAGGATGAACTCACCTTGTGTAGCAAGGAAAGGCAGTGTAATAGAATTGAGCAGTGTTTGTGGTTGAGACGTGAAGGACACGTCCCTGAAGTATTTATAAGGTTGGAGCTGGCCGTTAATTGCTGTAGTGTGTGACAGGATACACCTACACGTATTGAGGTTATTAGTTGGAGGCGTGAATGCGACCATAGGTACCCTTACGTTAGATGAGACAGAGTAGCTCATGGTGTCCTATAGGTTTAAGGAATTTAGCATTACGCTCGTCCATAATTACTTGATGCACTTTAGTGGTAGGTCTGAGAGAGACTACCTGAGGTTTCAGCGTCCGATCGAGTGGAAATGGATTGCCACGTGAGCAAACTAATCAGCTGCAATACACTATGAATATGAAATAAATGTGCTATCCTATGCTTTAAATATTAATAGAGTGAGTGTTAAATAAGTACATACACTAGCAAAATAAATAAATAACATACTGACAGACGTGAAACATTATTTTAGCTCAGCATAAATAAACTTCAAAGTAAGTAAGTACCTAATTGCAGATGTGGAACTGACAACAGCAGAGGACCAATAAGTGGATTTAGTAGTCAACTAAACGTAGTGTGTTTTGAACACTCACAACTGTACTATTACCAAAAGTTACTCAATGTACAAAGAAGCTGAGGAAAAAACCACTAATCATACTCATACTATCTCTAAGAATAAGGTAATCAAAGACGAGTCAGTTAAGTGCTTAAAATACAAATGTATCAGGAATGTACCGAGCATTGGTTCAGTGTTCCGGCCCAGAAATAATAAATTCAGATTAAATATGATTTATGATTGTATGCCTTAGGAGCATAAATTTTCTCTAGTACATGACTAAAGGCGTTTTGAGCCATTTGTTTAACGATTTTATGACAGTTAAGTAACCGTAAGAGTAAAATTGAAAAAGTTCTGTTAACTTTGTTCCATCAAAATATTGAAAGAAAAAATGTATATATCCCCATTTCATTGTGACCCACCCATAGATATTAAGTGAACAGAGTCTGAGGCAGATAATGGCAGCCTGGTAGCTGCGTGAAAGCGTGGAGTGACTTGGACACAACTCACAGTGACCCCTCCCCTTTCCCCCACGTAATTTAGAGAGAACGTGAAGGACGCACACCATAGCAACTTCCCCTCCTCTACCCTTGTGAATGGAAGTGTAGGACGCCAGCCAAAGCGGCTACAACCACATGTGTAAAAATTATTTGTGAACTTTTCTTTCAGGTTTAGAAAAGACTGCTAAGAGATAATCATCTGTTTATGTATCATGTTATTTTCTCTGAATTTGTGTATGTAAAAATGTATTTAAGGGATTTAAGATTTTCGTAATTTTTCAATTTGTATGTGTTTGTTTGTCTAAGGCAATAGGTATGCCAAAATATTTCATTGACTTTGCTTAAAATTTTGAGTAATGACATTGTTTGAAAGGCAGTGAACATGCCCACAATTTAAATAATTAATGTAGGTAATCAGTTTTCTTTAATGTTTCTACATGTTTCTATTTCAATTTTGATTTTTCATAGGGAGTTAAACTGTACTCTTGCTTCCCTTTTTGTAATTAATTTTTTTTCCATTCATTAACATTCATAAACAAAAAATTTAAGTAGAGGGTGATGTAGGGAAGCAGCCTACTCACGCTGTAGTAAATTCACATCAGTTTCCATTGTGTGCCAGCCAGTCTGCTGTAACTAGCTCTGACATCATAAATGTTGCGCAATACCTTAAAAATCAAATAAATGACCTAAAACTTTTCTAGCATGTCAGGAATAATACTAAATTAATGTGTGTTAAATATCAGTTCGATAACTTTAGCCATTTTCGAAATTTGGACGTTTTTCTGAAAAAATCATTGGCGCAACAGAAAAGAGCTAGAGACTTCAAAATTTATATTTAGATTCATCTTTCATAATGATTTAATAAAAACAGTACTTTGGATTTCACAAATTAAGATTTTAGTGGAAATTCATGATTTTGTGGTTTTCGTCTCAAAACTGAAGGAAGCAAGATAGATTAGGTAGGCTAATAAATAAGGCTACGATGTTTAGATTTAAATAGGTTGGAGGTCCGCTATGACTATGAAGATGTGAAAAGTTTCTTTTGAATACCTATAAAATAATAGCGATAGCGGATCTCAAAAGGGCCAGTTCAGAGCTCATCTACTGCGTGCAGTGTATTTTAATTAATTCTCTCGCCCAAAATATTTAACTTAGCCACGTCAAAAATTTATTATCAATACTTACCTGCCTGCTGAATGCACATTTAAATTAAGAGCTTCATCGGCCATCAGCAAAAGAAGCTATAATTTATTATGTAACTTGAAGTGGTGCGTTACTAGCCCAGCGGCTAGTCGGGAGAGCCGATTTGATCAGGCGTTCCCTTAGCCGTCCGCACCGCGGCTTTATATATAAGAACGCTGCACGAGGAAGGAAGGACCCAGTTCTCTCCAGACGCTGAATAACACACCATCTGTGTCGGGAGTCGCGTCGCATCGGTATCACTGCTACAAACAGCCTTGGGTGCCGTATTAAGTTACTAGAGATACGCGGAACCATGAAATCATTTCAAGTGAAGGGTTAATTCTGGGATGATTTTCATTATCTAGCTTCAGTTTGCGTATTGTCGTATTTTCACGTGCTGTCGTGGGACAGACATTCTACCAATTTTTTTGCGTGGCGTTTGATGAAATACTCTCATCAAATTATGGCGAGCATTCATTTCAACATTTAATTCGGACATTTATAGTTGCATCAGCGCATTAGACTCTGAACTGCTCTGTTAGTTAGGTTGAAAGGATACTTGTGTTTTTTATCAGTGAACTTCAGAATATACTCAACTATTTTGGAAAATCGTTTTTGATTGGAAATCCCGGACAATCTCCTAATTCCTCAGAGCTATAAGCTGCAGCTATAATTGTATTCTCCGATGAAGTGGGCACTAGGAACTCTAATTACAGGCTTCACGTTTTGTTAAATCACTTTCTGGGTGCTAAAAAGTAAATAGAGAGCCAGTGTTGAGAACGGCAAAAGACAGCATTAACAACATTCTAAAAGCCAGAAACTGATTCAACATGCAAGCATTTATACAGCAGACAATTATTTTTCTATACACCGCCGCCCCACAAGGGGGAATAAACAGGAGGAGGAACACCCATGCTGTCATCAATGACGTCACTCATGGCGTCGTCAGTGGCCCACTGTACTGTAACACCAACTGTTATACTACTTATTAGACCCCAAGAGCTCAAATTAATGATAAAAGGCTATGACTAGCCTGGAAGATGGATGAATGGGAGTCTGACTGGGACAGTCGAAGCACTGCAAGGCTGGTATACAACATATTCTGAAGCATTACTAACAGGTTCGAGTTCCACAACACTATTCCCACTCGAGGTAATGTGCACCTATAGACTGGGCATTGTCCATTTGCCAAAGATCTGTGTCGAGTGGGATGTGGTAACACACCAATACATGAATGTTGTGAGGAACGTTCCACTGATTATACCGCTTACAGATCCGTGGCCCCCCCCCCCCCTCCCGCCTCCAGTTCCAGGTAGTGTGAGAACGCAGACAATCAGGCTACAAACTGCAAAGAAATGTGACAAAATCTTATGAACTTCTATTAAAATGATTGCACATTGAATATCAGGCAACGGCTCAACGTTCAGTCTGTAAGATTAAGTGGGCGATCAGAATATAAAAATAACATCAACAGACCACAAGGAGTATTTTCTACATTATGGAGAATGATAGTCACGTATAAAATATAGTTAACAGAGAGCTTCATAATAAGTATATAAGAAAATAAAAATACAAGGAACGCAGCGAACACTCCCACGGGTTTGTCTAGGCCAGAGGCAAGTACATACATGTGTGGACAGTGTATCAACAACAGGTCTAGCAGCGGGTGTAGCTGCAGTTAGTCGGCAAACCTCATGCTTATCCGGGGCTACGAATACTAATAATTTTACATCTGGCATTTTGTGGGTAGCGAATATTTTTCTTAATTTATGGCCAATTTTGAGCTTGATGTTCTGCAATATGTGTTAATGACATAAACTTAGTCACTTGAAAATGGCACAAAAGTCCGAAACCTAGCTCGTAATAAAATAAAAACATCATAACGTCAAATGGCCGTGAGCCGTGGTAAAAATTGCTGTTTGAAGAGCGCGCCGGAGCACGTAGTGTGAAGCAGTCGCCCTCCCTTTCTGGCGGTGGCGCCGCTGTGGCAATCGCAGCTTTGGTGTCTCCCTCTGGTGGGAAAGGGGAAAGGTTGCCCGCTGACGTGCATTTAAGGGGCGCCATGAGCTCGTCAGTTGGTCAGTCTGGAGTCAGTCTGCGCCAGTCTCTCTTCCTCAGCTTGCTAGTCTGTCTCTCGTCCGCATTTGTTAGTCAGTTAGTGTCTGTCTGTCGTTCGGAGTGCTAGTATGTCTGTCATTCGGATCAACCTTTAAGGCCGGCAAAATGAGAGTCCTTCCACTCCGCCAGTAAGAGAACTCAGCGAGTGGTCGTCCGGTCGGGGCTTAGTTCCTGCGCGTTAGGCCGCCAGTCTGCTCGAGTTTTCTCAGGCAATGGTCATTGGCGGTTGGATCGATCGGTTGGTCAGTCGCGCGCTGAGACACAAGATGGCTTGTCCGTCTTGAGCGTCGGTGCATGTGAGGTTGCCACGTGAATCCAGTGGGCCACGGCGTATAGCGAGGGGTGGTGACTTCGCGGTCGACGCGAGAGCAGTAGGAGTCAACTCACGACATCAATCTGGCCGGTGCGAGCTGCGACGCCGTGGTGTAACTGGTACTCCGAGCGCTTCTGGGCCCCTTCAGTTACCATCTTGTGGAGCTTGGCTCGGTCCTTTCCTGGTGCAGGGCTGTCGTTTTGCCAGTGGGCGTGTTTCCCCTGCATGGTTGGGTCCGAGCCAGTATTTCCGCCGTCGTGTGTCTGGAAGTGAGTGGGAGACGCAGCAGCAGTGCAGTCGGACGGAGCAGCAGTCGCGGACGGAGCAGCGAGCAGTCGGTCGATTGGTGCGGACCAGGAAAGACGGGAGATTGGCGCGCCTTCCTGCGTCCGTTGAAGCGCCTAGCAGCGGACGGTTCGGGAGAGCGATTTGAGGGTGCTGCGCCAGGTCTTCTCGAGAAATCGCAGTCTATTAGAAGTTAAGTGATTGGTGATATGTTGTGTAATTTACTCTTGTTAGATTTTACTTGTTTTCTTGGTCAGTCTCTCGTCCGCAGCTTGTTCGTCTGTCTCTCGTCCGCATTTGCTAGGCAGTTAGTGTCGATCTGTCGTTCGGAGCTGCCTCTTTCATGTTTGTCGGATTTGGTGTTAACGAATTTATTGCTTGGAGTGTAACGGCCTAATTCCTAAAATATGTTCTGATGTTGCCTATCATCTTGAGAGGTGGTACCTGTGTACTGTAGAGCATGTTAACTTGTTTGGGCAACCTTGTATAATTTTATATAAGATTACATTTCATTGGTTTTTATTTAAATGGTCATTTTAGTACATAAAGGGGCCACCCTTTCACCATAAGACTTTTTTTAAAAGCTAAAATCAAGTTGCACCTTCGGTGGCAAAGTTAATATTTTAATTTTAGTGTTTGTATCATTTCCATCCCTCCTACGGGGTGCATAGTTTGTGTGCTTGTGTGAATTGTTAAAACTTTTAGTTTAAAGTACTCTGATGTGTTGCAGATTTGGACCAGTGTAGTCTTTCAGAGGTTGTTGTGAGCGGTCGTAACTACGGCCGTGTCAAAAGGCAGCGGCAAGGTTCTCAGCCCGAAAGCTCATACAGTCAAAAATTTGTTTCTTTCTGCCTCTTAATAAATTGTAATTTGATATTTAGAGGGTGCTTTCTGATTATAATTTTAAATATGTTTCTTTTAAAAATGCTTTTAGGCACTAGTAAAGAAACGAAATTACCATTTGTTAAAAAGGAATTTGCTTATGATTTCATCAGTTACTCCCTGGCAACTACTTCCAAGCTCACATAGTGTAATTAAATGTGTTAAGGTTCTTGGCGAATCGCTAGTAAGTAGAATAAATTCTTAAGTATATTCTTTGAAATTAAATTCACGGATCAGGCCGTGTATTCATTTAAAAATTATTGTATGATTGTTGCTCAGCAACATCCAAAACAGATTCAAATGAAGTTTGATTTAAATACGCGATGTAATGGTCGTGAGCATTAGATTGGACGTGGTGAGTTGATGTTGGTCAAGAGTAACTGTAAGACGACAACGACGCCGGTATCAGCCCCTCACTGAGTTTCAACGGGGTCGTGTGAAAAGGCTATGAGAAGCTGAATGCTTCTTCTGCAATACTGCAGACAGATGTGGCAGAAATTTAGCCACAGTACGTGCTTGCTGGCAGCGGTGGTCACGAGAATGTACGGTCGTAAGAAGACGGGGCTCCGGATGGCCACTTGGCACTACCGAGAGGGAAGATCACCGTTTTCGGTATATGGCTCCGGTGTATGGTACTGCATCTACAGCAACAATCTGAGCAGTAGTTGGCGTCACAGTGACACAATGAAGTGTAACAAATCGGTTACTTCAAGGACACCTCCGAGCCAGATGCCCTGTAATGTGCATTCCACTCACCCCAAATCACCACCTCAGTGGTATCAAGACAGAGTTCAGTGGAGGGCAGAGTGGAGGTCTATTGTGTTTTCTCATGAACGCTTGTTCTGCCTCGGTGCCAGTGATGACAGTGTGTTGGTTATAAGGAGGCCACTTGAAGAGCTGTAACAAATCACACTGCATACTAGACGCTCTGGACCATCGTTGGATTTATGGTCTGGGAGCGGTTTCGTATGACAGCAGGAGCAGTCTCGTGGTTATCTTACGCATATTGACTGGAAATTTGTATGCCAGTGTTACAGTTCGATCTGTTATGCTGCCATTCGTGAACAGTGTTCCAGGGGATGTTTTCCATCAGGATAAGTCTCGTCCACGTACCACTGTTGTACAGAGTGTCGACATGTTGTCTTGGCCTGCTCGTTCACCAGATCGGTCTCCAATCTAGCACACATTGGAAATCATCGGACGTCAACTCCAGTCGACATCCACAGCCAACATTAACCTTCCCTGTATTGATTAAACAAGTGCAACAGGGATGGAACACCAACCCAGAAACTGACATCAGGCACCTGTACAACACAATGCATACACGTTTGCATGCTGGCGTTTAACATTCTGGCGGTTGCAACTGAACTGAATTGAAATTGAGTCTTACTCTGTTACACCACTTTCTACTGCTATTGATGTTACTCTGTACTCTATAGAATCAGCCTTTGAACATCCCTTTTTATATCACACAGTTTCGCTGCCATATTTAGACTTTCTGACATTCCTTGCTCCGACTCATAGAACTTCGAAAAAATTCAAATGGCTCTGAGCACTATGGGACTTAACATCTGAGGTCTTCAGTCCCCTAGTTCTACCACAGTGGAGTTACTTCATAAACGAGACATAACGCTATCTTCTTACAAACTATCCATGTTCTAATGCGATTTATGAATGATAAAACTGCTGCGTAATCATTTCTTATAGATTCCTGTACTTTTGACTAAATGGTTCAAATGGCTCTGAGCACTATGGGACTTAACATCTGAGGTCATCAGTCCCCTAGAACTTAGAACTACTTAAACCTAACTAACCTAAGGACATCACACACATCCATGCCCGAGGCAGGATTTGAACCTGCGACCGTAGCGGTCGCGTTGTTCCAGACTGAAGCCCCTAGAACCTTTCGGCCACAGCGGCCGGCCATAGAACTTCAATTTGTCAATCTTATTCTCATATACGTACTTCTTGGCAGTTCACTTTTGGAGATTCGAATCGGGGACTAATCAGACTTTGCGCTGAGGAGGTTATCGTTTCACTTAAACTATTAAAAGCCACATTTCTTGGGTTTTGAAAGGTGGAATAATAATGGTAGCAGGAGATAGAATAGGCAAAATGAAAAGATCAGTAATATTCTGGGATAACAATGGAAACTGAATTTTATTCACGAGAGGAAAAATATAAAGATGCAGAAAATCAGTCAGGCTAACGAAATGCAGATATCTAACTGAGATTGGCAAAAAGTGCAAAATGGCATAGATAGAGGAGAAAGACTGTAGAGGAATACACGACTGCGAGGAAGATAGATTCCACCAACTGGAAAGTTAGAGATATCTTCGAGTAAACAGAATCAGCTCCATGAATATCAAGAGTTCAGACAGGAGACCAGTACGAAGCAAAGAAGAGAACGCTGAAAGTCAGAAGGAATACATTGATGGACTCTACAAGAGAAATGAACGTGAAGACAATATTACAAAAAGGGCCTATGGGGTAAATGATAAGATTAGACATACGGGACTGCAAGAAGAATTTGACGGAGTTCTGAAAGATGAAGCAAGATCGCTGGAGCAAACGACGTTTCCTCACAATTACTGATGTCCTTGAGAGACAAAACTAGTCCTTCTGTTACGCAATGGTATTCAATAGTATGCGAGATATCATCAAAGAGGAATGTAATGATTGCAGTGTCAAAGAAGGTATGTGCTAACAGGTGTTAATATTACCGAACCATCGTTTTTAAGAAAGCATGGCTGCAAAACACTAACATGATTGACTGAAGACGAAAGGTAAAAACTGGTAGAAGCCGACGTCAGAGAAAACCAGCTTGGGCTCTGTACAAATGTGAGTACACAAGACGAAATATTGGCCCTACGACTACACTGAAGAAAAACATATCTACTTTTACTGAATTTGTAGACTTACAAAACGTTTTTTAGAATGTTAAATGGAATAAAGTTTAAAATTCTGAACGTAGCTAGGATAAAATAAGGAAAGCAAAAAGTTATCTAAAATTATTACGGAATTCAAACGGTCGAGGTTCTATAAAACATAGTAGTACTCGAAAAAGGATTAATACAGGCCTGCAGCCTCACAACTATACTATTTAATTTGTATATTATTGTCAACTACCGTGGAGTGGGTACAACGTATCCTGTTAGATCACCGAAGTTAAGCACCTTCGTGCGTGGCCAGTATTTCGGTGAGTGACCGTCCGGGTATGCCGTGTGCTGTTGATAAGTTTGTCTTTACGGCAGAGACAAAAGGCGTGGACTTGGCGTAAAGTCCTTGGTCATCAGTCTTTGTGCCAATTTAGTGGATTCAGTTCCAAAGCTCTCCGCAGTGTCTCATGGAGTGAGGGCATGTCACACAGTGGATGGTGATCTGTCAGTCGGATGGGGACGTCAAAGTCGGCTCTTCAGAGGAGTGTGTCCTGGCACTGAGTTTCACTATTTCCCTTCTCTCAACATCCCCACCACGAACAATCACTTAACAGATTCTCTTACACATACAACTCTCATACTTCGCGCAGGGTAGGTGCCTGCGGGTGCGGAGGATAGGGAAATCTTTCCAATGGGCCGCTGAATTTGCCCTTCGGGGCTTGCCAGTTATTCGTGCCATACGACGTTATTTTATCTGTACATTAAGTGTGCATTAAAGATAACCAAGGAGAAATTTGGGAAAGGAAAAACGGTACTGCAGTTCAGGGAGAAGAAATAGAAACTTTGAGATTTGTCTGGGTCGCAAAAGGACCAGGGAGATCAATGCTAAGAAGTGGGCATCAGAGGAAACCAACAAGTGTAAGACAAGGATGATGGCATGTAGACGAATTAAATCAGGTGATGATGAAGGAACCAGATTAGGAAGTGATACAACAAAAGGAGTTTTACTATTTGGGTAGCAAAATAACTGGCGATGACGGAAGTAGAGAGAATACAAACAGAAGTAAGAGAAGGATAATGTCATGTAGTCGAATTAAATCATGTGATGATGAAGGAACTAGATTAGACAATAAGACAATGAAATGAGATTTGCTATTTGGGCAGCAAAATAACTGGCGATGACCGAAGTAGAGAGAATAAAAATGTAGGCTCACAATAGCCTGAAAAGAAGTTCTTAAAAAGAGTTTGTTATGAAAGCCTTTTCTGTCTGGGGAGTAGCCTTGTACGGAAGGCTAGTATAAATAGAAATACGGTGCTACAGGAGAAAGCTGGAGATTAGATGTGTTGGCTCTGAGCACTATGGGACTTAACCGCTGAGGTCATCAGTCCCCTAGCACTTAGAACTACTTAAACCTAACTAACCTAAGGACATCACACACATCCATGCCCGAGGCAGGATTCGAACCTGCGACCGTAGTGGTCGCGCGGCTCCGGACTGTAGCACCTAGAAACGCTCTGCCACTCCGGCCGGCCTGATTAGATGTGTAGATCGGGTAACTACTGAGAAAATTCTGAGTCGAACTGGGGAAAAACATTGCGCAACGTGAGTAAGATAAGGGATCGATTGATAGGATGTACCGTTAGACATAAAGGAATCGTCGATTTGGAGGAGGAGGAGGAGGAGATTAGTGTTTAACGTCCCGTCGACAACGAGGTCATTAGCGTCGATTTGGTAACGGACTGTGGCGTAGGAGATAAAAATTGCAGAGGGAGGTCAAGGCCTAAGAGTCAGAAAGTTCAAATGGATGTAGGTGGTAATAGATACGCAGGAATCAAGAGGCCTAACAGAATGGACTAACGTGGAGCTGCATCAAACTTCTCTTCGCAGTGAAGACTACTGCGACAAAAACACATCATGTGTCTTTACTAAATGGGGTTAATTGTATTCTACATTTTCATGCTGTTGATCATCACGAATTTTTCCAATTTTAGAGGCAGTTTCAGACCCAGAGAACAAGACGGTGCCTTCAACAAGCTGCTCCTCTGACCTCTTTTGTCAAAGCCGTTGGCAAATATATGGTGCTGCTTCCTTACAATGGAAGTATTCAGGCACCAACAGCTAATGATTTGCGTTAAAAACGTAACGAGTGGCTGGGATAGAATCAGCCATCCATGGTTTTTTTTTACTGGTAGTCAATGACGTGACCGCTAGACCATGGTAACACAACCACTGTGTGTTTTTGAAGAAGAATATTGTTCCACCAGGCTATGTATTAAATTAGTTTACTCCGCGCTACCGGTTTCTGTGACAAACTATTCTCAGGTGCATTTATAGCAACAGATGGGGTTAACTGTGTTCGTTTTGTAAAAAGGGCCCGTCTCATGAGTACTTGTGCGTAGCACGGTCGTTAACCTTCATCACTTAATATATAAGTTGTATGACACGATAGTGGTTACGAGGACACTGGTATTAGCACACTATTACAACGCCACTTGTAATCAAAAGTATGAAGAAGATAAGTCTTGAAGTTCATAGATATAAATCACACTTGTACATACCTGCTCATCGAGCTGATACATGAGTATGACTGTGTTACGGGATTACCATTGGGTAATATATGTCACAACATACACATCTATTTTATTGGCATCCGGTTCACAGATTTCTGACAACAGCTCGTGTAACGACATGGTTCCAGCAAACGCCGCAAATTTAAATAGCTCCAGAGATGTATGATCGCCTCAAGCTGTCTTATTCGAGCTCAGAGCATTTAGTGTTATTTCAGTTTCTTATCGCTTAGTCAGAGACCTATTTCTGCAAATAACAAAAATTACACTTCGGATCCTTCGATGTACTGCTTCCATCCGTTTGCATTTTCTCCTGTATTTAGTAGAGGTTTTCGCGTCTATTTCACTTTTCGTAAAAACTCTTTTCTATTATTTGCTTTATCATTGCTCGCGTAATAACGCATGTACGAAAAGAGCCGCGAAATACCTTTTAGTAATGCTGTGCCATGAATTTCTTTATAATCATTAATTTTCAACAAAACAGAATATATTGGATTCTTATTGTTCTGTATCTGGCTTTCTACTAAAGGAACATTTTCCGTTACTGTAACTCACTATAAAAGTCAACATATCTTCCCTACTTTATCGTTATTGAAAATGAAAATTACTTTGTTATGAAATACTGATGTTACAGTTCACGAAGATTGTTCAACATCAAAATTTTGCAGTGGATTTTTGTTAAGAGTAAAACACCAATAATTACCACGACCAGCACAAGAACATGAGACTATTGTCGGAGAAAAATACGTTTTTACTATAAGGTTTGCCAGACCAGAACTAAGCACAACAAAATTCCTATTGTGTTACGAAGGTAAATTATCTTTTTTGTACTGTTAGCAATATATTATCAGCAGCCCGCGTCAACCTGCAAAACACATCATAAAATCTGCTGCGCTGCTCTGCAAGTCCGGAAGCTGAAAAAGATGATTTTATTTCACTATTACCTTCCCGCTTCTTTGCGGTATGGTCGATTTCTTTTAACGCAGTTTGAATACGCCGCGGCAGCGGCTCGTTCGTTCGTAGCGCAGCTCTGCACCACGGATAATATTTAAATAACTGAAAATTTCTTAAAAGGATGGGATAATATACCCAGCAAGCTACTAGAAATAATAATGCAAGGTTTCATTAAATAAGTCTATTCAAAACATTCAAATATGTTAACTAATACACACCTTTTACAATGATTACGTAATGGCGTACATCTGTTGACCATGACAAAAGAAGACTACATTAGCATTTACTGCAACGTCACAGGCTATCTTACTCGTACAACTCCAAGAAGAAGACAGAGAAATTAATGTTCGTTCTGTATTATTTATACTAGTGGTATTTTTTCATCTTTGTATGATATTTATCGTCTGTGCTGTTTCAGTACTCGCCGACACAGATATTATCTAAAATAAATAATAATAAAAAAATACATAATTCCATACAATAACAAAACATGATACACAATATTTTCTCTTTACTACAAAATATGTCTTTTGCTAATAGACGTTACAAGGTGCTTCGGCAACAGATTTTAGATTTTTTTCGGAGTTACTTTTAATCTTGCTGTACGACACGTAGATTTTTGTTTGCATATCTTTAATGTCTCTTGCATCCATTCTGATTAGCCAGTTTACGATTCCTGTGAATTTTATTCATAAGCTGTCTTCCTACCTCATTCTTAAGGTTCTTATATTTATTCCTTTCGTCCACATATCTCTCGAGATATCATTATGACTATATTGTCCTGCCCTGCCTTAATAATTCTGTTCTTTATTATACTCTACTTCTTTTCTATTGATCTACTTTAGCCCTTTTACACGCTTTTGTTGTAATGGTCGTCAGTCCGAAGATGGATTTGACGCAGCTCTCCAGACTACTCTACCCTCAGCTACCCGCTTCAACTCCGGAGAACTACTGCAACATGCATTCTTCTGGATCTGCTTACTGTATTCATCTCTTGATCTCTCTCTAAGGTTGTTACACCCATCCTCTCCCCGCCCACATCCTTTCAATACTAAACTGGTGATCCCTTGATGCCTTACAGTCAGTCATATCAAACGATTCCTTCTTTTACTCAAGTTTCACCTCAAATGTCTTTTTTCCCGAATTTTATTTAGTACCTCCTGAGTAGTTATGCTATCTACCCATCTAATCATCAGCATTCTTCTCTACCACTATATTGCAAAAGCCTCTATTTACATCTTATCTGGACTGTTTAAACTGTTATCGTCCATCTTCCACTTCCATCCATGACTAACTCCAGACAAACACCTTCAGAAAGACTTCCTATATTTGACGTTAAAATTTTATCTTCTCCAGAAAAGCATTTCTTGCCATTACCGGTCTATATTTTATATCCTCTCCAGTTTGGCTATCATCAGTTGTTTTGCAGCCCAAATAACAAAACTCACCTTCTTCTAATTTGATTCCCTCAGCATCGCATGACTTAATTCCAGTACATTCCACTATCCTTACTGGCTTTTGTTTATGTTCATCTTATATCCTCTTTTCAAGACGCTGTCCTTTACATTTAAGTGCACATACAATCCTTTGCTGTTTGTGACAGAATTACAATATTATCGGCAAACCTCAAGGTTTTTATTCTTTCTTCCTGAACCTTAATTCCTACTCCAAATTTTTCTTTGGTTTCCTCTACTGCTTGCTCAATGTACAGCAGCTGGTGGCCGAGCGGTTCTAGGCGCTTCAGTCTGGAACCGCGCTATCGCTACGGTCGCAGGTTCGAATCCTGCCTCGGGCATGGATGCGTGTGATGTCCTTAGATTAGTTAGGTTTAAGTAGTTCTAAGTTATAGGGGACTGATGATCTCAGATGTGAAGTCCCATAGTGCTCAGAGCCATTTGAACCATTTTTTTTTTCAATGCGCAGATTGAATAATATCCGTGATGGGTTCCAACCTTGTCACAGTCCCTTCTCAACCACTGCATCCCTTTCATGCCCCTTACTCTTATAAATGTTGTCTAGTTTCTCTACACTTTGTAAATAGTCTTTCGCTACCTTTATCTTACCCCTGCTACATTCAGAATTTCAGATTCCACTCAATATTGCCTAAAGCTTTCTCTAAGGTAACAAATGCTGTAAACGTATGTTTAACTTTCCCTATCCTAAGAGAAGACGTAGAGTTTCCTACATTTCTCTGGATCGAAACTGATCTTCCCAGAAGTTGTCTTTTACCAGTTTTTAGATTCTTCTGTAAATAATTCGTGTTAATATTTTGCAGGAATGACTTATTAAACTGACAGTAATATTCACACCTGTCAACACCCACTCTCTTTGGAACTGGAATTATTAAATTCGTCTTAAAGTCTAACGGTATTTCGCCTTGCACACCAAGTGGAATAGTTGTGTCATAGCTGGCTCTCCCAAGGATAACAGTAGCCGGAATATCGTCTACTCCAGAGCTCTTGTCTCGAATTAGGTCTTACAGTGCGGTATCGTCCCATCTCATCTTCATCTACGTCCTATTCCATTTCTGTAATGTTGCCTTGCAGTTCATCTCTCCTGTATAGCTTTCAGCTTTCCATATTTGCGTAATACTCGTTTCCCATCTAAATATTCACACAGGAGCTCCTCTTTTCTTCAAAGGCAGCTTTAATTTTCCTGTAGATGGTGTCTATAGTTCCTCTAATTTACATGATATTATAAACTTTCATTTGTCCTCTAGCCACTCCTACTTAGCCATTTATTACTTTCTGGCAGTCTTGTTTTTAGAGGTTTACACTGAAGAGCCAAAGAAACTGGTACAGGCATGCGTATTCAAATACAACGATACGTAAACAGGCCGAATACGGCGCTGCGATCGGCGACCTCTACATAAGACAATAAGAGTCTGGCGCAGTTGTTAGATCGTTTACTGCTGCAACAATGGCAGGCTATCAAGATTTAAGTGAGTCTGAGTGTGGTATTATAGTCTGCGCATGAGCGATGGGACACAGCATCTCCGAGGTAGTGGGGATTTTCCAGCATGACAATTTCACGAGTGTATCGCGAATATCAGGAATCCGTTAAAACATCAAATCGCCGACATCGCTGCTCCCGCAAAAGAGCCTGCAAGAACGGGACCAGCTACGACTGAAGAGAATCGTTCAACGTACGGAAGGGACAAACTTCCGCAAATTGCTGCAGGTTTCAACGCTGAGCCATCAACAAGTGTCAGCGTGCGAATCATTCAACGGAACATCGTCGATATGGGCTTTCGGAACCGAAGTCCCACTCGTGTATCCTTGATGACTGCGCGAGACAAAATTTACGTTTCCCTGGGACCGTCAACACCATGACCGGAAACGTGTTGCGTGGTCGGACGAGTCTCGTTTCAGATGGTATCGAGCGGATGAACGTGTACGGGTATGGAGACAACCTCATGAATCCATGGACCCTCCACGTGAGCAGGGAACTGTTCAAGCTGGTGGAGGCTCTGTAATGGTGTGGGGCGTGTGCAGTTGGAGTAATATGGGACCCCTGACACGTCTAGATACGACTCTGACAGGTTACACGTACGTAAGCGTGCTGTCTGATCACCTGCATCCATTCATGTCCTTTATGCTTTCCGACGGACTTTTGCAATTCCAACAGGATAATGCGACACCCCACACGTCCAGAATTGCTAGAGAGTGACTCCAGGAACACTCTCCTGAGTTTAAACACTTCCGGTGGCCACCAAACTCCCCAGCCATAAACATTATTGAGCATATCTGGGATGCCTTGCAACGTGTCGTTCAGAAGAGGTCTCCACTCCTCATTATCTTACGTATTTATGGACAGCCCCACAGTATTCATGATGTCAATTCCCTCCAGCACTACTTCAGACATTAGAAGAGTCCATGTCACGTCGTGTTGCGGCACTTCTGCGTGCTCGCGGGTGCCCCACACGGTATCATGCAGGTGTACCAGTTCCTTTGGCTCTTTAGTGTATATTCCCTTTCGCCTGCTTAATATGATTCAGTTTCATATTTTCTCCTGTCATCAGTTAATGTCAGTAGCTCCTGTGATATTCTGTCGATTCAATTTCTACTGTATTTCTTTCCCCCGTTTCAGTTAATAGTTGCATAATGCTCCCTTTGAGACCCCCAACAACCTCTGATTCTTTCCGCTTTTCCGGGCCCCACCTTTTTAATTACCGTTTGAAATTTTTTAATTTCTAATCTTCAGTTCATAACCAGTAAATTGTGGTCAGAGTCCAAATCTACGTCTGGAAATGTCTTACAATTTCGAATCTGGTTGCGGTATCTCTCTCTTACCATTACATAATCAGTGTATTCCATGTATACAGGCTCCTTTCATTATCGTTATATCAAGTGTGAGCGATGCTTAAATTATGTTCCGTGCAAAATTCTGGCAGGCGGCTTCCTCTTTCATTCCTTTCCCTGAGTTCGTATTCACCTACTAGCTTACCTTCTCTTCCTTTTCCTACCATTGAATTCTAATCCCCATGACAATTAAATTCTCACCGACCTTAAGCATGTGAATAATTTCTTTTATCCCATCATACATTTCTTCCACGGTCTTCAACATCTGCGGAAAAAATGGCTCTGAGCACTATGGGACTTAACATCTCTGGTCATCAGTCCCCTAGAACTTAGAACTACTTAAACCTAACTAACCTAAGGACAGCACACAACACCTAGCCATCACGAGGCAGAGAAAATCCCTGACCCCGCCGGGAATCGAACCCGGAAACCCGGGCGTGGGAAGCGAGAACGCTACCGCACGACCACGAGATGCGGGCAACAACATCTGCGGAGCTAGTTGGCATATAAACTTGTACTACTGCGGCGGCTGTGGCCTTAGTGTTTGTCTGGGCTATGATAATGCGTTCACTATACTGTTCATAGTGGCTTACCTATATTTAGTGTAGAAAATGGTTGTCTCTTTACAACCTATATACGTTTCGGCGGAGAAATGACACAACCAACCGGTTGAAAATAATTTTTAATAAACTGACCAAAATTTCGACACATCGAGGGCTACCTTTATCAGAATGTTGTTCATTACAAGGTATAAGTACCAAACGCTGGAACATTTTTAATTTTTAATTTTTGACTAGAGAACGTCTGCTCATAATTCTGACTGTTTCCTGCTCGCACTGTAACCTTACAGTTGTTAAAATTTCATTCTGACGAAGACATCTTTAGAGGTATCGAAATCTTCGTCAATGTATTAAAAATTATTTGCAACCGGTTGGCTGTGTCATTGCTACGTTGTTACCTGCACTCGTTATTTCTTATTGCTTATTAAACCTTCTCCTGCATTACCCATATTTCATTGTGATTTCATAATCCTGTATTCACCTGACCAGATGTAATTTCCCTTCTGCCACCCAACTTCATTGATCCCCATTATATATGCCTAAGTCATTGGTAATTACCTAGGAGACTTCTCATTTCTTGTTAATTTGTACTAATTTTTGGTGTTCCATTTTATGACAAAAACCTTTTTCTTTATCATCTTGGATTACAACTAGCTGTTCATTGTTACAGTGTTATGTCATTATTACTGTAACATCATCTATGTCTGTATTCGCACTTGGATTTGCTTCATAGACTAAGATTAGGACTCTAAAGATTTAATATATTGTGTAGGTAGGTATCGACAGATTTCAGGTGTTTAAGAAACTTTATTACAACATTACAAAACTGCTTTTATTTTTTATTTCAAAAATCGATATGAGATCATTTTTACGTTATCTGTATCAATGAGAAATATTAAGGCGGTCAATAAGTAATGCACTGAAAGCAGGTTGCTTTTATTCCGCGTTCTAATACACAATATTACTTCTCACTTTCTTGGCTACAAAACCCTATTTTTCGATATAATCTCCTTTTTCTCCTTCTGGGACGTAACCGGCTGAGGGTGCACTTTTCAAGTTCGTCTTCGGAGGAGAAGTATTGTGGCGCCACTCCATGGTTGACCGTTTCGTTTTCGGTTTGGAGTTATGAACCCATGTTTCATTGCCTGTGAAGACGTTCGAGAAAAGTTGCCTCGATCATCGCATAGAATTTCTCACAGATGGTACTTCGTTTTTATTTATCGTCTTCTGTTAGGCGGCGAGCAACTCAGCTGGCACTCACATTTGAGTACCAAACTGGTGGACGAGTGTGTCAGCACTACTCAGCAGAGACGTCCGACTGAGCGAGGTGTTTTCTAGTGATCCATCAGTCACGTCGGATGTGAGAGTCCGCACGTCCCAACACAGCGGGAGTCACAGCCGTGTGTAACCGGCCGGCACACGAGAGATCGGACGGATTTGTGCGACCTTGTTGCGACGATGATAGACGACGCGCCCAAAGACTCACCGTGCTTTTTTTCATTTCCAGGTTTCCGTACATATTCTACAAGCGCCTATGAAAATGTGCGGTCCTCCAGTTTTCTGCCAAAAGAAACTCAGTGACACCTCTCTTCTTGGAATTCACGTCCGTTACAGCCGCCATTTGGAAGGGACTAAAGCGTGAGTAATCCAAGATCTCCCACAACAAATTCTACATTTTTCAACAGAAATTGGCCGACAAAAAATATGTAGTGTTACTTACTGAACGCTCCTCGTACCATTACATAATGTAGATACATACAGGGTGTTTCAAAAATGACCGGTATATTTGAAACGGCAATAAAAACTAAACGAGCAGCGATAGAAATACACCGTTTGTTGCAATATGCTTGGGACAACAGTACATTTTCAGGCAGACAAACTTTCGAAATTACAGTAGTTACAATTTTCAACAACAGATGGCGCTGCCGTCTGGGAAACTCTATAGTACGATATTTTCCACATATCCACCATGCGTAGCAATAATATGGCGTAGTCTCTGAATGAAATTACCCGAAACCTTTGACAACGTGTCTGGCGGAATGGCTTCACATGCAGATGAGATGTACTGCTTCAGCTGTTCAATTGTTTCTGGATTCTGGCGGTACACCTGGTCTTTCAAGTGTCCGCACAGAAAGAAGTCACAGGGGTTCATGTCTGGCGAATAGGGAGGCCAATCCACGCCGCCTCCTGTATGTTTCGGATAGCCCAAAGCAATCACACGATCATCGAAATATTCATTCAGGAAATTAAAGACGTCGGCCGTGCGATGTGGCCGGGCACCATCTTGCATAAACCACGAGGTGTTCGCAGTGTCGTCTAGGGCAGTTTGTACCGCCACAAATTCACGAAGAATTTCCAGATAGCGTGATGCAGTAATCGTTTCGGATCTGAAAAATGGGCCAATGATTCCTTTGGAAGAAATGGCGGTCCAGACCAGTACTTTTTGAGGATGCAGGGACGATGGGACTGCAACATGGGGCTTTTCGGTTCCCCATATGCACCAGTTCTGTTTATTGACGAAGGCGTCCAGGTAAAAATAAGCTTCGTCAGTAAACCAAATGCTGCCCACATGCATATCGCCGTCATCAATCCTGTCCACTATATCGTTAGCGAATGTCTCTCGTGCAGCAATGGTAGCGGCGCTGAGGGGTTGCCGCATTTGAATTTTGTATGGATAGAGGTGTAAACTCTGGCGCATGAGACGATACGTGGACGTTGGCGTCATTTGGACCGCAGCTGCAACACGGCGAACGGAAACCCGAGGCCGCTGTTGGATCACCTGCTGCACTAGCTGCGCGTTGCCCTCTGTGGTTGCCGTACGCGGTCGCCCTCCCTTTCCAGCACGTTCATCCGTCACGTTCCCAGTCCGTTGAAATTTTTCAAACAGATCCTTTATTGTATCGCTTTTCGGTCCTTTGGTTACATTAAACCTCCGTTGAAAACTTCGTCTTGTTGCAACAACACTGTGTTCTAGGCGGTGGAATTCCAACACCAGAAAAATCCTCTGTTCTAAGGAATAAACCATGTTGTCTACAGCACACTTGCACGTTGTGAACAGCACACGCTTACAGCAGAAAGACGACGTACAGAATGGCGCACCCACAGACTGCGTTGTCTTCTATATCTTTCACATCACTTGCAGCGCCATCTGTTGTTGAAAATTGTAACTACTGTAATTTCGAAAGTTTGTCCGCCTGAAAATGTACTGTTGTCCCAAGCATATTGCAACAAACGGTGTATTTCTATCGCTGCTCGTTTAGTTTTTATTGCCGTTTCAAATATACCGGTCATTTTTCAAACACCCTGTATGTACTCTTATTTAGACCTATCGAATCGAAGTTGTAGCTATACTTTCAAAACAAGTAGTAACCAAACAAACATATATATTTTTTTTGAGAATGTCAACCACTACATGATACTATAAATTCAAAACTTGCAGCAAACGTGCATGGCAAGTGAGATGTTAAGGGAATTATCGCACAATGCATTCTAGAAATTTTTTGAACGTTTCAACCTGAAAGGATTATGCATAGTTATGTGGTACGATCCATAAATCTACTGTTATAGTCTTTATTCTTCTTCACACAGACGGAAAGTAACCAGGACGTGCGACTTGCTTTCGATTTAATACCGCTTAAAGACCATCATCACAGAATACACATACTGCATACACGTTACAAGTTGATATATTGAACAAATCTTTACCCTGTAGATAAGCTGCATTTAACTAAGATTAAATGTCTGTAGAATTTACAGCTAAATAAGAATTTATACTCTTGTGTAATCAGACAACTTATTATGTCATTTTGATACGTTTCGCAATGAAACAGATTAAACAATGGCAAAGGCACATCCAAAGACGCAATCTAAATATACAAAAAAAGGAAAACAGTGTCATAATATAAGCCAGTTACCCAACATTTATGAAACATTATCAGATATTCTCCATTTTCTGGTCTAGGGTTTAATGCATTTATGATGTATGTCTCAAATTTGAATCTAAGCATTGCTGATGCCACAAAAACATCCGTTGTATTTAAAGCAATAGCAATATCGACAGTCAGATATGATCTTCTCCGTTTAGATTACTTGATTATTAGTCATCTGATAATACATAAGAGATGTACATGTATTTAAATGTAGTAAGTAGCAGCTAATTTGGGACATCCAGCTTTAAATAAAGTTTAACGAAAAGTTTTATGCGTCATTCGGTATATATGGCGTCGTGTTGAAACAAGTATGTAACAGTCCTAGTATGTGGTAACATTGCAACCAAGTTTGTATGGATAACTTATTAATCGTATGTACTGTAATGCAATAAACACTACAAGGGAAAATTATCCAACTTAGTCTATTCGTCAAACCATGAAAAGAGGTACAAATTTAATACTGCAGTCAAGTTCGCTCATAGCATAA